>NC_060268.1:24144626-24285373 GCF_021613505.1 Equus quagga
CCCGGCCCCCCCCCCCCGGTGGTGTTGGGGGGGGAGAAAGGAAAGGAAGGGAGAAAAAGATAATGGGGGCGGGTGGGGGGGGGGGGGGGATGCCGGTGAGAGGGACTGCGCCTGCCCCTACTTCCCAGCAGCCCGCCTCTCCTCTCTCAGGACCCCAGCCCCAACTCAAGCCTACTTCTTGGAACCCAAATCCTTGCTTTCAGTCAGCTGACCTCCCCAGTCCTAACTCCCAGGCTGTCACTACCTCCACCTCCACCCCTCTAGCCTGGCCCCTCCTTCTTTGTTCAGCTTCATTCCTTATACCTCAGGGCAAAAGCACATGGTGGGGAGTAACGGCGCGTTGGGAGATCTGCTTACCCAGCTGGGAGCTGGCAGGGTTGGGGGCAGCGAAGGGCCTGGGGAAGCTGAAAGGCAAGGTGTCGCTGCCTGTCCTGTGCCTGTCAGGTTTGCAGAGGGTGAGGTGAGAAGAGGGAGGGACAAGGTGGGGCTCCTCTCAGCCTTTGCTGGGGCCCCTCCCTCACCCGACTCCTTCCCATCACTAACCATCCAGGCATGCGAGAACCTGCCTCTCCGGAACTGGAAAAGCTTAAGGGGTGCAGACACGCTTCCCTGGCTGTGTGGGTGAGGAGGGACACTGCAGAATCCTGACCCTGGGTCCTGCTTCTGCATTCATCCCTCCCTCAGCTCCGGTCGCAGTGCTTCTGGCCTTGAAGCCTGTATGCTTCCTGGCCTCCCTGGCTGCCCTCACAGAGAAGGTGACCCAAACCACTCACTCCGCCAGCTGCTCTAGCCTCACCTTTCTGCACTCCTGACCCTGCTGAGCCCCCTTTTCCTCAGCTTCCCACATACCCCTCTCCTGTCTTGCCTTGGGCCCTGACCCAGTCATTCCTCCCCCAGGGCTCTCACTGGGCTGTCAATGACAGCTTTCAGTGGCAAGCACAATGCTAAGTTCTAGGGGAAAGGGGAGATGCATGGAGGTGTCAGGGCCTTATAAGCTGGTTGAGGACTCATAACACATCTGTGAAGAGACCACACAACAGGGCTACATCAGGATTCGGAACAAGAGGAAAGGAAAGAGTGCAGTGGTGGAGACATACTCTGGGTGGAGAAGTCAGGCAAAGCCTGGAAATGAGGAAATTTGAGGGGGACTTGGCAGATTGATAAAGTTGAAGGAAGGGGAAAGAAAGGCCCCTGCCCAGTCAACAGCCAGAACTGAGGGTTCCTCAGGAGCCAGGACACCAGTATTGTCTCCGTTTGGGTTCCCTCCAAAGCAGAGCCTGAGTAGAGGGCGTCCGTACAGGTGATCCTGTATGTGAGAGGTCAGCTCAGGAAGCAGGAGTGAGGAGCAGAGGAAGAGAGGGAAGAGGAGAGCCAATGAGGGCGTGCTCTTGAGTCCCTTTAGTAGGCATCAGGCCTGAGAAGGACACAGAATGCCTTCCAGAGAGACAGAGCCTGGGGCATTTATGCCAGCTCGCCCACTGTTTGCGGGCTGTCCTAGAGGTATTAATACCCCTAGACACACCTGCAGCCTGTACTTGTCGGGAGGGCTGAGTAAGCTGCCACAGCTTCAGGCGAACTCCTAGGAGGAAAGCAGAGAGACGTGTGCTCACGTGAGGGGTCCACTGTCAGCAAGAGTCTTGAGCTTCCACACAACCATCCATCACAACTGCAGCTGAAATCAGAGATGGGACGGGGCACCAAAGCTAAAGTCCTGATGCCATCAAAGGACACCTCCCGCCCCTTCACATCTGCCTCATGCCCATTAAGTGGCCAAAGGAGAAAGCCGAGAAAGTGACTAGTCCAGTGTGGCTGAAGCAGGTAGTTCTGGAGAATGCAGCCAGAGAGATGTTGAGCTAGCCCCTGCCCTAGACCATGGAGAAAAGAGCAGGAGAGTAGAAAGGCAGAGTCCCAGACAGGCTCCTGTTGATCCTGGATCCATGGATCAGGACCCATCCTCTCCCCACCCCCAACCCAGGCACACTGCCTCACCTCTCATTTTCTCCAAGCCCTGACCAAGATCCCATCCTCAGCCCCGCCTCCCTCGTCTTAAAGCTGCAGTTTATGGCTTTCATTAGGTGGCAGCATGTACGGTGCAAATCACACATAATGCGGCTTCTCACAGTTTGGGAGCCAGAAACTCTTCCTAGAAATTCCCTCCATAGAAAGAAAAACACCAGATACCACATTCCATTCTCTCACATAGTTCCCATTTACCCTCACATCGGGTGCCGCCACCAGAGACACACACACACACAAACTTCCAGGCTTTTGCCGGGCAACTCTGGGCCTTAATCCTTCCTCTAAGACCCCATCTAGGCCCCTCCCCTGCTCCCTCCCCTTGGACTTTGCCCTTCTTACTGGCCAGGCCTGGGGGGCCAGAGTCCGGGCTTGACTCATCCCCCACCTCCCTGTGGCTGAGGTCCCAGCTCTGTAACAGAAAACACCACCACTTCAGCCCCAGCACAGCAGAGAACCACCCAGCCCAGGACTCTCCTGCACCTTCCCGCCACCATGGAGTACCTCTCCGCCCTCAACCCCAGCGGCCTGCTCAGGTGACTTCTAACCCTCCTCTCCACTCTCCAACTCTGGGGATACAGGCAAGGCAATGGAACTCCATTCAGCCCCTAGGAGCCTGGCGAGCTGCACCCCTCCCCTCCTCGCCCCGGCTTTGCACTGGGGGCTTGTCCAGCCCTGAGCCACCGCTCCCCCACCCCTTTCCATGGTCTCTCCCTCTCCCTAGGCTACAAACCCAGATCCCTCCCTCCCTCCCTAACTCTCCAGCCCATCATCCCCATTGCACCCACCAAACCCCTCACTCCTTCATGACCTCTCTTCCCAACTACCAGGTCAGTATCCAATATGAGCTCTGAGTTTGGCCGTAGGGTCTGGACCTCAGCTCCACCACCCCAGCGACCTTTCCGTGTCTGTGATCACAAGCGGACCACCCGGAAAGGTCTGACAGCTGCCACCCGACAGGAACTGCTAGACAAGGTAAGGGAGCCAAGTCCCTGGGTTCTGTTACAGGGACAGCCAAGGGGCTCAAGAAGAGTGAGAATTTGGAATGACAGCAGAAAGGGCTGAAGGGGGGGGACTGAGGGGGGCAATGACCTCTGCTGCACTTGGGTCATTTTTCCCCAAGGAGTGGGCTTTTCCTTGAGGGTAGGGGAAGGAGTAGATAGGGAGGGATGGAGTTCAGAAATCAGTATAAAATGGCGAGTCATAAGATAAAACAAGTTTAAATCCTAACTCTGCCACCTCCTAACATCAAACTTTGGGAAGTTATTGAACCCATCAAAACTCAGTTTCTTTATCTATAAAAAGGGAATGACATAGCTACTCCTTAGGGCTACTGAAAGGAGTAGAGGATGTGTGTACAGTGCTACATAGAAGACTCAAGGATAAGTCAGTGTGAGTGAAAACAGCTCTGGATACCTCTGTAAGCATGGGGGAAAGTGAGGAGGGACATTGGAGATCAGACCCCATGTGACAGGCCCCACCAGCATAATGCCTTCCACCCCTAGCCTATACCCATTCCTGAACGATAGACTTCCAGAGAACCTGGCCAGCTTATCAGTTTCAAACCAGCAGGAGTGGCTTAGAGGGAAGCACAGGGAGATGACAATGACATGGTAGGAGCAAAGCAGGAGCAAATAGGAAAAAACCATCTGCCCTCAGTGAGGGTTCCCCAACGACTAAGAACACTAGAGCCATTTGAAAGGATGGCAAAGCCCCGGGGTGAAGAGCTGGGATATCAACCCGTGTCTGGGCCCAGCAGAGGGATGCGGGCTGCTGGAAGGGAAGTAGCACGGGATAAGCTCTGCCCCTTCCCTCCTGCTTCCCGCCACCGGTCGCCTAGGCATTGGAGACCCTGCTGCTGAGCGGAGTGCTGACACTGGTGCTAGAGGAGGACGGGACAGCCGTGGAGAGCGAGGACTTCTTCCAGCTGTTGGAGGATGACACGTGCCTGATGGTACTGGAGTCCGGGCAGAGCTGGAGCCCCATCAGGGTGAGGCCCACACGGGGACTGCTATAGGTCACCAGTCCTTCTCTCTCGCAAGCCTGTTCTCTTGCCTGACCCTGATCTTGGGGGCAGAGGCAATGGGAGAGATGAGTTGTCAAGGACACCTTATAGTGGACAAACAATCCAGGCAAGGGCAGGTCTGTCCTGGTGCTGATGGGGATTAGTGGTGGGTGTCAGTATGTGAGGGTCCATTGCACTGATGGGGGTGCCCTACAGAGCGGGGTGCTGTCTTATGGTCTGGGCCGGGAGAAGCCCAAGCACAGCAAGGACATCGCCCGCATCACCTTCGACGTATACAAGCAAAACCCTCGAGACCTTTTTGGCAGCCTGAACATCAAAGCCACATTCTACGGGCTCTACTCCATGAGTTGTGACATACAAGGACTCGGCCCAAAGAAAGTACTCAGGTCAGAGACCAAGTCATACTTCCCCATCCCTAGAGTTGCAGTCCCCATAATTCCCTCTCCTGCTCTCTCCTACCCCTTGTGGAAACCCCCAGCCCCCAGCTCCACGGCCTCCTCCCGGCTTCCCCTACCTTCCCCTACCCGTCTGACTTCCTGCTGTCTGCCCTTCAGGGAGCTCCTCCGATGGATCTCCGCTCTGCTGCAAGGCCTGGGCCATATACTGCTGGGAATTTCCTCCACCCTTCGACATGTGGTAGAAGGGGCTGAGCAGTGGCAGCTGCAGCGTCAGGGTCGCCTCCATCGCTACTGAGAAGGGGCTCTGAGCTTCTGCCACTACTCATTCCAAGAGACAGACTGTAAGGACTCTGACAACATCAAGTTTGGGGACCCGCAGACTTGTACAGACAGTGCAGACCAGATAACTTACCTGATTCCCCCACTGTCCTCTGATCCCATTGTAACAGACCCCATAAGCATAATGCCTTACACCCCTAGCCTATGCCTATTCCTGAAGAATGCTGTCCCTGCCTAGCCATCTCTCCAGCCTCCCACATAGCCTGAAAGGCCACAAGCCTGGCCCCAGGCATCTTGATCCCACCCTGACTGCTGCTGCATCTAGATGTCCTTACAACTCTTCCTTTCCCTAAGCTCCCCAGTGCACTGAGGACAGCCCTCTCTGACTTTACCTTGACATCTCTATTTCTTTGAAACCTTCCCCCCAAAAATAACAAACACACGTCCAATAAAAATATAAAAATGTTTATCAATAAGTCTTTGACTCCAATTTAAACTAGGAAGAGGACAGGATAGATACTCCCTTTCCCCTCCCCCATCAACACCCAGTCCCAGATCCAAAGGCCTCAGTCTTCAAGTATTGAGTTCAAAGCCCGTCTCCGCTTGGCCACTGCCCCCTGCTGCTGTTCCCAAGCCTTTTGCCGCTTCAGGAAGGTAGTCAGGGCCACATTTCGAGCCACATGGTGGCCAAAAGGGTCTCTTAAGAGCTCCTCGTTCCGCTCCCCTGCAAAGGGAACCATTCATGTTCAGTATCACCATGCAGTCACCCACCCACGCTTGAAGAGACTCTACTTGGGGTGAAGGTCCCTCCGTTTTCCCTGGACCCTGTGCCTGCCTGGGTATAGACTTAACACCTCAATCTGCAAAGAAGAGACGCTGGGAGAAGGGGTGGGCGCACAGGGCTGCACGATCAGCAGAGGAGAAGCAGAGAGCTGACCGCTAAGAACCCAAGCCGAGACCACCCTTTGGAACTGAAGTCTCTGCTGAATTTAAGTCCACTACCCAGCCACCCAGCTACTGGAGTGAGGGAAAGAAAGTCTGGAAAGATCAGAGAGAGGTGCCAGTACTCACCCAGCTCTGCAGCAATTTCCTTCCGGGCCCCCAAGGCTGCTCCACTCCAGATGGCATCCAGCACACGGCTGCCATGGCGACTACAGGCCAGAGCTACATATTGTCCCTGCATTGAGACAAGCAAGATAGGTCCCTCTATGGCAGTCCACAAAAGTGTGTTGGCGGGGAAGGTAAAGTTTTTGGAAGTTTAGAGGTTGAGTCGTAACAATCTAGGAACTACATATTCTCTGTGACTCTGAAGGACAGTCCTGGGAAGCTCACATTCTCTCAGTGGATGACGGCAGAAGAATCAAAGCAGAAACCAGAAGTCTAACCTTTAGGGTCTTCAGCACACGGCGGCGCTGCTTGCGCGTCACGGAGGGGCTGCTCAGGACGGTATCGAGCACATGGGAACCAGCAGGGCTTTGGGCCAGACTCAGAAGCTGCGGTCCTGTCAATGCACCCAGACTTCGAAGTATAAGATCAGGAGTGGAGAAGTGCAGCAGATGCTGGAGCAGTAGAGACCCAAGCACCGTCACTTCCCCCAGGGCCCTGGCTGTGGCCATTTCCACCTGGGAGGACAGAGACAGGGAATTTAGGAGGTAACCACCAGACTGCTGCCTTCACTGGGATGGAGCCAAAGATCTCACCACCCTCACCTCAGTGGTGAGGGGCTTCCTGAGCCCTGGGAGGCCTGGTCCCCAATTAGTCACTGGCTTGGCCTCTCCCCTACCTCACCTGGTGCTCCGCAGGCACTGCCCCCTCGTCCTCCATCAGTCCATAGTACACCTCATAAGCCATCAAAGTGGCAAAGAGAGGCACACAGGACACTTGCCGGGAAGAGGGCTCTGCACAGTGGAATGCCTAGAAGGGAAGACAAAACATGATGACTCTGAGAACCTCCTCATCCCTAACCCGACCTTCTGACAGGGGAAAGCATTCAGGAGAGGTGAGAACACCTAACTCCACAAGAATGTAAGCTGCGTGAGGACAGGACTTCGCCTGCCTTCTGTATCCCCAGCCTCTATACAAACAACAGGGGTTGAATAAACATTTATGTCTTAAATAAACTTCTCTCTTCATTCTGGGAGGTAGTTTTCCTTGCAGGACTGTGAGATGCTTTGGCCTCGTTCTGCCCTGTATCTGAACCCCCTGAGCATGAGACCTCTTGGGTCCCAGAGATACAACCACTGAAGATTAGATAAGTCTAGGGGCTGGCCCCGTGGCTGAGTGGTTAAGTTCCCACACTTCACTTCAGCGGCCCGGGGTTCTCCGGTTCGGATCCACGGCACAGACCTATGGACCGCTCATCAAGCCAGACTGTGGCAGCATCCCACAGAGAGACTAGAATGACCTACAACTATGTACTGGGGCTTTGGGGAGAAGAAAAAAAAAAAAAGAGGAAGATTGGCAACAGATGTTAGCTCAAGACCAATCTTCCAAAAAAAAAGAAAGAAAAGATTAGCTAAGTCTTAACAGGTGGAATTTGAACTGAGGGCATAAATGGGTTGTGGGTAACACTCACTCACCTCCAACAACAGCTGCAGGACTTGGGCTTGGTGGGTCCCAACTCTGCGGCAGGCCCCCACCAGGGCAACGACGACCCCTGGGTGACCTTGGGCTAACACAGCTTCCAGGGCAGGGCTCAGCTCCTTGAACATGGGCGATAGCTAGCGGAGACATGGGGTAAAGAATCTTTGGCATTCTGGTAATGGTGGGCTAAGTTATTCAAAGAAAGCTTCCTGCCAAAAACAACTAAAAATGCTAGATAAAACATAAAAGCATTGCCATTATCAGAACTTTGGTTTGGCCAGATAAGGAAGGTCCAAGACAAGAGAGCAGGATTGGAGGTGCTGCCTCACATGTAGAGGAGACTTTAAATGGCCACACTCTCAGGGTAAGGGAAAATGAAATCTGCCCTTCCACCCTAACTCCCAACCCAGGAGATCCGGGGAAGCATGCCTTGGTGCTAAGCAGCAAAGGAAAAGAGAGGCCATGGCAACAGCTCCAGCCCTCATGCGGATTTGTAGCCAAGATGAGTGGGCCACAGAACCTCAAGCTGTGAACTTGGGTTAAGCCAGTCTCCTGCTGGTAGTGGCGCCTGAGAGAAGCCAAAGCAAATCCTCTCTGGGAAGAAGGCATCTTCACCCTAAGCTCTGGGAAACCCCCAGGGAACAACTTTTCAAGAGAAAAGGCCAGCACACTGTCAGAGATACAGAGGCAGGCACACAATAAAATAAGGCCAACTGAAGGAGAATAACACAAACAACAGAGTGCAGAAACAGACCCAGTCAAGTTCCCCACTCACCAGCTCAGGGGTAGTGACCGCATCCAGGAAACGCTGCAAAGGGAAGTTGGCAATAGGATGTGCAGCCAGGGTCTGCAGCTGCCCTTGGAAGTGATCCTCAAAGAGGCTCTGGAGCCTCGGGGGATCCGACACCAGCAGCACCTGCTCTAGCAGTCTGGAGCTCGTCTGATCCCGCAGAAACAGCAGGAGGGGACTAGGGACAAGCAGAAGGTGAATGAGTACTCTTAACTCCACTCCATCCAAAATACCCACATCACCTCATTCATTTCACACAGGTCCATCAACCTGGGTCAATCCTGAGGCCCTGACCATACCTGCCATCTGCTGAAGAATTGCGGCTACTCAGGTAGCCAATCACAGCATTGCAGAGGTGGGCACAAAGCTGGGGCAGTTTGCGGTGTAAGACCTGTAAGCCCACTTGAAGGCAGAAGCTGGAGATCTTGTCAGTGATAAACACTGTGGAGAGAAGGCAGAAATAATAAAAGCAGCTTTCCCCAAATCCAGATGACCTGGACAACCTCAAACCTCAAGTAACACGGTACAAGGGACTATGGACACAAAGAGTCTATACAGAATCTTTGCAACATCAAACCAGATCAGATTTGAAGAGGAATAACACTGATCTAAATATGGGCCTTGTTTGATAATAACTCCCAGAAAAGTAGATCCTAGAGCCTCCCATCTCCCTCCTTACCAGCAATGTCCTTCAGAAAGCAGGAGCTCAGGTCCCGAAGGCAATTCAGGAAGGTTTCAGGGACCTCGAAATCAGTTGGCTTACAGTCCCGAGTTGGGGCCCTTTGTGCTTCTGAAGGAAGATCAAGAACGTGTGCAGGAGTGAGATCACAAACTGCCATCCAGGAGGGAGAATTCCACAGATGAACAGGGATTCAGCTTGGAGATGCAGAACGCATATGGTACAACTCAATGTCTCTTCTCGTCTGGATCAGTGAACTCAGATTACATTTGTTTTAATTTTTCTAAAAAACTTCAACCAGCTTCCCCATGGTTCACAGGAGACAGTCCAAACTCCTCAGCCAGGAATTTGAGGTGTTCCAAAATCAAGCCTTACCTAAACTCTCTACCCTTATTTCCCAGAGTTTTTCCAAATGTGGGCTGCTGCCTGAGTGTATCACGAAATCAATTTAGTGGGTCTCAAGAGGCATTTTTTTAATGGAATACACAGAACAGAATAAATAAGGAAAGAAAACATCAAAGTGGGTCGCATGTAGTAAGAGTAATGTTTCCTGAACTTTTGCTTGAATCTAATATGTGTATATATACACATATGTATGTTGAGTCTTGTTTAAAAAAAATAGATTTCTTACTGTGAGTGGTGGTTTAAAAAAAGTTTGAAATCCAATGCTCAAATGAATCACCTCTTCCCCTTGCCCCATTCTTCTAACGGCTGTCCCCTAAACACATCTAGGCGTCCTCACCTCTGGGCCTCTGCACACACTAACCTTTGGCCTGCTAAGCCCTGTCCTAATTTCTCTGCTAATTCTTCAAGGTCATGAAGAAATACTCTTCTGCTCCCTCTCTCCTTCTGAACTTCCTAAACTCTCCTTTAGGTCCACTTCCCTCTCTTGTAATACTTACCAGGTGACTGGGAGCCACGGTGCCTGGCTCTCTCAGACTCCAGGAGAGTCCCTCCTAACACCTGCAGCAGAGTTCTGACCACGAAGGTGCCATGTGTGTCTCCACAGTAGAAAAGAAAATCATCACACACCTCAGCAGCGAGTCCCAGGACTAGCTCCTCCAGGGTCTCTAAGGAACCATCCTTCCTATCTCCATCCTCCTCTTCCTCCTCCTCCTCCTCTGCAGGGGTCCCCAGCAACCGAGGCAGCTGCAGCAAAGCGCTTTGCAGTACATGGACCCCGCATCGATGACAGGCCACAAAGCGCAAGTTGGAGCGCAGAGCAGCCCATACTCGACACAGCGGTTTCAGGGGACTGAACCCCAACAGTTCCTGCAGCATCTCACTGCCAGTCCTGTTCGTGGCCAAGGCTAGGGCCTGAGCCTCAACCTCCTTCAAAACATTGTGCACCATCAGCTCTGGAAAGACAAGGAAAGAAATATTTTAAAGAGACTGAGAGGAGGATAGGGTTATGTTCTTGGTTAGGCCAAGCTGGGGGGCGAGGAGGGCTAGAAAGAGGATATGGGAGATGAAACTAAGTCTCCGTGCCCTGGAGACCCACGAAAATTTCCTCGCCTGTCCGGATTTTATGCCCAAGTTCCTCTCGGTCCCACGCGAAGTTGCTCCCTACCTCGTTCTTCTCCGGTCTCGGGGGCGTCTTTCAGCGCAGACAGCGCCCGGCGGAAGTACCCCAGAGCCTCGGGGCTCAGGTGGGGCAGCGCGTCCCGAGCCGGCTCCGAGCGCCCGTCCGGAGGCGGGCAGGGCGGTCGCCGGCGGCCTGGTGGGGGGCGCCCCGACCCCTTGGCCCCACGGCCTCGTTTGCCGCCAGCTGGGAACCGACGCCCCGCCTTGTGCGGGGAGCGCGGCCCCAGCCCCATGAGCGCTCCGGGACCGGCTCCCTTGGACGCCGGAGAAGCCTCCTGCCACCAAGCGTGGGCCAGGCCCCGACAGAGCTTAGAAAAGCCAGCGCGCTCGCTGCGCAGAGTACGCGTCATAGTCCAGCGACGGCTCGAGCCGGCCGGAGGGGGTGTGTCTCCAGACCGCCCCGCCTCCATGCGCCTGTCCTGGCCCCGCCCAGAAGTATCCCGGAGCCGCTGATGCGCTCTCTGATCCTGATCTCCACGTTGCCGGCTGAACCTCGGGCAGTATACGGACTTCCACGCCAGCCTCGGACTCTGACCGCGTCGTAGTCACCTCACCCCCCCCGGCGGGAGGATCTAAATTCTCGATTCCGAGAACCTTACGAGAGAGGCGGCGCGAGGACTCCCCAGGCAGCAAAGGAAGTCCAGAGGCAGCAAAGTTGGCAGGTAGGAGGAGTGGGACTTCTCCCCACTTAAGGTCCAGGGTCCCTGGGCTGCGCGCACACCTCCGATCCAGAAGCCCCTTCTCCGGGCTCCGCCTGACTGGGCCGGGGTTGGGCGAGAGCTCCAGATGGCCCAAGACTTTGTGCGGATGCGCCATGAAGGACGCCGCACAGAGCTCCCCCCAGTCAGCCCTACTCAGAGTCCCAGTAGGTGCCCTGGACAGCGCCACCCAGCCCCGTTCTTCACTCCTGGGCCTCCCTAAAGAGACAGCCAACCTTGCCCTGTGGCCTGCACTCCGCTGTCCCCCTCTGAAACCTCTCTCCCCTCAAAGGATCCCAACCTTGGCTCCCCCTCCTACCACTTTCGGGGTCCCCTCCCCATAGAATAGACCATCTGCAGCCTTCCTTCAGAGCAAGTCTTTGCTTCCACAGATTTCCCTCTTTGCTTGTGAGTCATGGCAGCTCCCATGAAGGGCCAAGTGTGCGTGGTGACTGGGGCTTCCAGGGGTATTGGCCGCGGCATCGCCTTGCAGCTCTGCCAAGCTGGTGCCACAGTGTACATCACTGGCCGTCATCTGGACACGCTGCAGGTCACTGCTCAGGAGGTGAGTGCTTCCTCTGGAACCACAGGGGCAGAAACCACCTGAGGGAGCCGGTCCCGTTAACCACTCCTAATCGGTTACCTGAAACCATAATACTCAACCCAACATGACTATTAACTCAAATTGGGTAAATAAACCCCATAAACAACTTCAGATCAGGTCAAATTTAGCCACCAAGTGAGTTTTATGAAAAAACTCTGTGTTAGCTCTGTGTTAGGGATTTTGGAATTGCAACTAAAGAGTTGTGGACCTGTGCTTTCCCCTATTTTAGGCAAGACTTTATTGAACTGTACGTTTTTATTTGACTTTTCTGCTGGATATCAGTTACATAAATATTTGGGTACATTTGGTTTGCTAGGTACTGCATGAAGCACTGGGGTTAGCAAGATTAATAATATATAATTCTGCCTTTAAAAGATAGAGGCTAGCAGGAGTCAGAGGCAGAAATGGATCATTTCAATGTAATGCGAATGAAGTAAGTGATAAGAGGGAGATAGGCGCAGAATGTTCTGGGAGCACCAGTGGGTATCGAGAGAAAATGGGGGAGAGGTTAGGGAAAGCATTCTGGAGGAAATGGTTCTTGAACTGAGTCTTGAAAGGTAAGAGTTAGGTGAAGGAAGTTAAGAAAACCATTCCAGCAAAGGGAGCTACACGAGCAGAGGGACGATGGTGAAAGAGTGTGGATATTGTGAGAAATAATGCCAGAGCATAAAGGTACAAGGACGGAGTGGTAGGCGAGAGTCTGCAGAGAGGACACAATGGGTATTGGAAGAAGCCAGTAGAGAACTTTGGCCTTTTTCTCTAAGAGATGGTGATCCCATTGGAAGATTTTGAACAGATTTATGTTTTAGGTAGTTCATACTGTCTAGAGTATGAAGAATTAAGTTAAGGCAGAAAGACTGGAGGTCAGGTGAGCAGTTAGGAGGTAAGGAGGTCAAAGGGTGGGACCCAGAGCCTGGATCTGGACAATAGTTCTTGAATAAGGTATTCTTCCTCTGAAGTTAGAGGATAGGGGCACATTTGTAGACGGTGAGGCAGAACGGGAAGTAGAAGTAGATCATACCTGAGAGCTTTGATTTCCCACTTACCAGGCAGGGGTGTTGGTGGAGTGAGGGTAAGAGGGCTGGGATTGAGTAGGGGTTCTATGTGAGTGGTGAAGGTGGGAGCTAAGGGCATGCAAGATGGGAATGACCAAGGATGAAAAAAAGACAGACGCTCATTTCTCAAGAGCAGCCTCCATGCCTTGTCTGTCCCTTACCCTCCACATGCAGAGTGCAATGCTTTGCACATGGTAGGCCCTAGTAAATGTCTGTAGATTTTAAACCCGGGATCCCAATCCACTTTGCTCTATAATGGGAGGACCTAGCATTCCTGAAACTCCTCAAACAGACACCAGAGGGCAGTATTGCCCACCATGTTCCCTCAGCTATTGGCTCTGATTCCTATGACTGGCTTCTCAGCTCCCAAGCTGGGAGTTAAGGGGAGCTGAATTTTGTCTCACACTCATGTGCTACCGTGAGCTCATATCCCCTCTGTCCCCCTCCAGGCGCAATCCCGAGGGGGCCGCTGTGTGCCGGTGGTGTGTGATTCAAGCCAGGAGAGTCAAGTGCAAAGCCTATTTGAGCAAGTGAATGAGGAACAGGGCCGTCTGGACGTGCTGGTCAACAATGCCTATGCTGGAGTCCAGGTAGCCCTTTGAACTTCATCCGAACTCCACACTCCTGACCTCCCCCTCTGACCCCTGAGTGCTCATTGTCCCTTCCATTATCCAGCCCCTCATACCTTCCTGCCTTCAGATCATCCAATTCATCACCCTTCCTATGCCTTCCAGGCAATCCTGACCAATGCTAAGAAGCCATTCTGGGAAAGCCCCGCCTCCTTGTGGGATGATATAAACAACGTGGGACTCAGGTGGGTGTTCTCCATGCCCTGCTGCAAGGGCCTGGGCTTCCCTCACTCACTCAGCAGGCCGAGGGCACAGGCCTTTCCCCGTACACCCTCTGCGTTTCCCTCTGCCCTCCCCCTGCTCTTTCTTCTCTCCTGTCCCATCTGTCTCACTTACTTCTGGAGAAGTTCCATCCAGGTGAGGCTGTACCTGGGAACATCACCTTTTGCCTTGTTTCCATCAGTAATTTTCATCTGAACCTGCCTTGGGGCTTTCTCTTGCCTCGCTTTCTGCCTTTCCCAATGCATAACCCAGAAGGGAGCTGCCTCCCTCAGTAATGCACACCACCCACAGTCGGTATTTTCAAAAATGGTTAGAGGAAGAAATTGTGTTGTTTTAGATCGAGAGAAGGTCACTAAGAAAGAGTGGGTGCCGGCCATCTTGGCCTCCACATCCTCACTCCAGACCCACAGACAAGGGCACTCCCAGGACAGCACTGGGAGGGCAGAGCTGTCATGGGGTTACACAGACATCTGGCACAGGAGGTGAAACACAGCCTGAGTTCACCCAGCATGATATACATCAGTTTTGTCTCTGTTTATTATTTTTGGAACAGTGGTACCCTCTCAGAAACTACACTCTTGATATGATCAGCCACCTGTGGGAGTAACCAAGAGATTATCTGCAAATCTTTGACTACAGTGTTTAAGACCACCCACGACTTCAAATCTGGTACTCTAGTGGCAATCCCAAGGAAGCAGATTAGAAAGCAACTGTGATTTCCAAAGTGGAAGAAAGAGAATGAGGACAGAGGGCAATGGTCAGCCCAGAGGCAAGAAAAGAAAACCCAGTGGCCAGCCTGGTGGCATGGTGTTTAAAAAGAAAAGTGAAAAAAAAAAAAAAAGAGGAAGATTGGCAACAGATGTTAGCTCAGGGCAAATCTTTCCCAGTGAAAACAAAAAACAAACAAACAAACAAAAACCCAAGAAATGTTTATGTGAAAAAACCTGACAGACTATATACTAGGCTGTTAATAGTAGCTATATCTCAGTCAAGGGAGGAAGGAGTGGTAATGAGGGGAATAGGATTATACTGGTCTTCACATTTGTCCATAATTTTTTTGGTAAAAATACACACATACTTGGTAACCAGAAAAAATTTCCTTTGCATGGGAAACAGGACCCTCCAAATGAAAATCAGTAGAGAGAGTTATAGTTTCAAAAGGAAAGCCCAGCCTAAGGTAACACAGAGGGAAGGCACAGTAAGTGTATATGTGAACCTGTGTGCGGAAGGTAAGAGGTGGGCTTCCAAGAGGCTCACAAACTGGCCTTTACCTTGGAGAATTCACCAGGACTTGGGCCAGGGTCTGGGCCTCTGCCTTGTAGGCTCAAAACCCTTACCAGGAAGAGATAAGGATGTGGAAGGTACCTGTTTGCAGGTTAAGGAATGTGGCATTGCCCATTTCTAGTTCTTTGGGTTTTGTTTTTCTTTTTCTTTTCTTTTCCTTTTTTTTTTTTTTTTTTGGTGAGGAAGATTGGCCCTGAGCTAACATCTGTTGCCAATCTTCCTCTTTTTACTTGAGGAAGATTGTCGCTGAGCTAACATCTGTGCCAATCTTCCTCTGTTTTGTATGTGGGACCCCCTAACAGCATGGCTTGATGAGCGGTGAGTAGGTCCATGCCTAGGATCCAAACCAGCAAACCCCAGGCTGCCAAAATGGAGCACACAAACTTAAACACTATGCCACCGGGCCAGCCCCTCACATGTTTATTCTCATTGAGCTTTAGATTATTTTGTCAATTTCTCCAAAAGTCTTCTTGAGATATATCTCAAATTGACTGAATCTATGGATTAATTTAAGTAGAACTGATGTTTTACATGTTGATTCTTCTTTGAACAGATTGTGTGTGTACTTGTTCTTTTATATCAGACAGAATTTTATAGTTTTCCCATGTAGATCCTATATATTTCTTATGTTTGCCCCCTGAGCTATTTTAGGTTTGTTATTGCTATTATGGAAGAGCTTTTTTATTCCATTACATCTTCTAAAGACTGCTGTTTCTCATCCTTCAACAGTTAATTTTACCCTTGTTCCTCCCAGAATGTGGCCTCCATCCCTTAATTTGCCAGGTCTGCAGCTACCCCACGGGGCCTCCCAGCTGCTACAGCCGCTAGGGGCAGAGGAAGCCACCAGGGCTACAGCACCCAGGCCAGCCCTGAACACGGTCCATTCCTTCTCCTTCTTTGCCCCACCTTCTAGAGGCCACTACTTGTGCTCGGTGTATGGGGCGCGGCTGATGGTACCAGCTGGCCGAGGGCTCATCGTGGTCATCTCCTCAGCTGGGGGGTTGCAGTATCTCTTCAATGTTTCCTATGGTGTGGGCAAAGCTGCGGTGAGGACCCAGTGCCACGGGGTTGGGGAGGTATAGGACAGTGACAGTACCCACAGCTCAGGAGGTCCAATCCCCAGTGGTCAGAGTGGTAAGGCCGACGGCTGGCCCTTACCTCTCCCACTGCCCCTCCATGGACAGTTCCTTTTCTTGGGCTCCTCTCAGCCAGCCAGAGTGGCGGTGCCCTGGGGAAGGTGCACAGCTGGACAGGGCTCTTGGGAAGGGCAGGGGGTTGGGGCATCCTCAGCGGAAGCAGGGAGGGCAGGGGAAGAAGGTGACCTGGCCTGGTACCCTGGCTCTCACCCTGCCTTCTGTCCCTCTACAGTGTGACAGGCTCGCTGCTGACTGTGCCCAGGAGCTGCGGCGCCACGGGGTCAGCTACGTGTCTCTGTGGCCAGGGTTGGTGCAGACAGAACTGCTGAAGGATCACTTGATGAAGGATGACAACACTGAGGATTCCCTGTTTAATCTGGTTGGCAAGGGGAGGGCAAGGGAGGCAGAGGATGCAGGGGAGTCAGCCTCACCATCCTCAAAGACAGGACAGTAACAAGATCAGAGAGGAAATACCTGGTGCTTACAGTGGCAGGCACACAGCTGAGCACTGGTCACACGTTATGTCCTTTAATCCTGTAGGGGAGATGCTATCACCATTTTATAGATGGCAAAACCGAGACCCAGAGAGGTTAAGAAACTTGGTCAAGGTCACATATGCCATAAGAGGAAAGGCTGTCTGGCTTCAAAGCCCACACTCTTCACCCCTACACTGAACGAACCTAGAAGGTCCAGATATATTTGGCCTCCCCAGGTCCCTTCTCATAGGAAAAGCAGTGGGTCCTGGTGCTGGGCTGCAGGGCTCACCTGGATGTGGGGAGGAGTGACTCCAGCGTTTTGCTAAGTCCCACGGGGGCAGCGGTGAGGGTGTCTCTCGTGGAACAGAAACTGAAAGCAGGGGAGAGACTTGGGCTGTGCTCTTGGAGATTAACCTTCACGTCTCTGCCCCTGTGTTTCAGGTCAGAAATCGCTTCTCATCCGCAGAGACCACAGAAATGAGTGGCAAATGTGTGGTAGCTTTGGCAACAGGTGAAGAGGTTGGGGACAGCTGGTGACGAGAGAGGGCATGGAGGATCTGCGTGGTGGTGGCAGCCAGTTCTGGGTCCTGGCTCCAGAGGTGGTTGAGGAATACACCCTTCTTTTCTCTCGCTTCTGGAGACCCAAAGGATTCAAATGCCCGGTTTGAGGTTTGAGAGCCTTAGAAACAGGTGTGACCAGGAGCCAGAGGCCCAGGAGCCTTCTTAGGAACAGAGAGAAACAATTCAGGGCTCCTGTGGTGTGTCAGTGGTTCCCTGTCCCCTTGGGCCCAAAGCTTGTCACCCTGCACCACTGCCCTGCCGTCTCAGCTGTCTCTGTGCCCACAGACCCCAATATCCTGAGCCTGAGTGGGAAGGTCCTGCCGTCCTGTGACCTTGCTCGACGCTATGGCCTTCGGGACGTGGATGGTAAGAGCTCAGCCTGGCAGCAGCCTGGGCCTCTCTTCCTTCTGTCCCCTGCTCGTTCCTTCTCCCTCACTCTCTGCCTGCTCCTTCCTCCCTCACGCCCAACTCTGTCTCTTCAGCCAAAGTGAGGGGTGTTGGATGGGGGGGAAATGGGGTCTAATCCTCCTCCTCTTCCTGTTGTCCCCAGGCCACCCCGTTGATGACTATTTCTCTTTGAGTTCCGTTCTCACCCGTGTCTCCAGCCTGGGCTGGCTGGCCTCCTTCTTGCCCAGCTTTCTCCGTGTGCCCAAGTGGATTTTGACCCTCTACACCAGCAAGTTCTAAACCTGCTGGCCTGATGTCACAACTCTGCTCGTCTTCTCATTCAGGCTGGGTGGTTGGCCTGTCTCAGTGGAACGTGGCGGCTTTCCTGCCTGCCACATGCCCGTGATAGGAAGAGAAGGCCTCTGCTGTGTCCTGGGGGAGCCTTGAGGCCCTTAAAGGTTCATCTGTGTTTCTTGGTCTTCCTTGCTCCTACAGTTTACTTTTTGCCTTAGTATTGAAAAATTCTCTGGGGACTAATAAAGGTCTTATTTCTTCTTTAACATGTTTTTGAGTGCTGATTCTGTGCTTAGCAAAGTGTTAGGTACTTGAGAGAAAGACTCAAAGATAGCAAAATGTTTAGGTTCTTCTTTCGGAGCTCCATCCCCGGGACAAGGCCCCTTTCCTCCAGAGCTGTTCCTGCTCTTCCCTGGAGAGCTGCCCATCTCAGGGCACCTGCCCCTCACGGCGAGGCCAGTTTCCTAGGTGCCAGGTGGGAAGCTGGGTCCCTCCACACCAGAAGCGGGCACGCCCCAGGCTCACGCTGCTTTCCCGCCCCCTCATTCCACCCTGGCTTCTGGGTTGCCTGCTGCCTTCCAGCTGGGCCTGATCTCCAGGTGAGCCCGATCCAGGAAGGGTATGGTGTTTATGATTTCCTGGAATTTGGGAGGAAAGTACTGCCCGAATCCATGTGAGGGCACAGGAATCACTAATGGCACCGACACTCTCTCCTCCCTCCTTTCAGGTCCTGCATTGGTCTCTGAAGAACTGATGGCAAGAGCCCTGTAGGGCGGGCTTGCCTGCCGGCAGCCTAGATAGCCATCGAGGTCGGGGGACGGCTGCTGTGAATCAGGAGCAGAGATCATTTCCAGTCTTCCGAAAAGGCAGGGTGAGAGCTCGGCCTCCCCCAGGCTGCCCAGAGCATCTGCAGAAGCTGTGATCTTCCTGTGGCTTTCTGGGGACAGCCCCCCGTTACTGTTTCAGGGGTGTGCTGGACAGCTCACTGGCCTGTGGGGCCTGATGATTCGCATCTCTTCCAACTCTGAGTCACTGACTTCCTGTTGGATGCTTGAAATCAGTCATAGTGAGAGTATATATACCACAGAAATCAATAAAAGCTGCCTATCAGGGCTTTTTTTTGTTTAGAGAGATGGCTTACCAGCACGTTACTGGGACTGTGCACTTGAAGGCCACCGTCTGCCAGGGCACTCCCATTTAGATCACAGTGAGCAGGTTTCTGCCCTCTCGCCCCCTCCACTCACCAGCCTAATTCAACTCCTCTCACTCCCTGAGGTTGGTGAGGGGCAGAGGCAGTTGCCCATCTGCTAGACGAAGGAGAGGACCACAGGATCTCCTCCAGCCTTCCACGGCCATCATTAGAAGACATCACAGGAACAAATCCTTGCATGGTGGCCTTTTCTCCCAAAGGCCACAAGGTATTATGGGAAGAACGTGGGCTTCAAAGCCATACAAATCTGCATATAAATCCTGACTCCACCACTTTGAAAATTGAATGAAGTAACATATATGAAGCACCAAGCAATATGTAGCCATTGAAATTGTCAGTTGCTTCTCCCCACAGAGATTTAAGAGCCTGCTCTGCAGCAGGCACCATTCCTGGTTTTGGGAGAGCAGAGAACAAGACAAACCAGGCCACAGGCCACAAAGGACTTTCATTTCAGGGGCCTGCTGGTGGCACAGTGGTTAAGTTCACATGTTCCGCTTCTTGGTGGCCCGGGGTTCGCCGGTTCGGATCCCGGGTGAGGACATGGCACCGCTTGGCAAAAAGCCATGCTGTGGTAGGCATCCCAAGTATAAAGTAGAGGAAGATGGGCATGGATGTTAGCTCAGGGCCAGTCTTCCTCAGCAAAAAGAGGAAGATTGGCCGTAGTTAGCTTAGGGCTAATCCTCCTCAAAAAAAAAAAAAGACTTTCATTTCAGCCTGTTCTGAGAAGTCATCTAGACCTTCTTACTGAAGGAAGTGAGCACACTGGGGCTCCAAGAGTTCACACCACACATAGTTTGATCACGGGTTTCTGGTTTCCTAAGAAACCAGAAGAAAGTGTTCCTTACAGTCCACCACCCTGCTTCCCTCCGACAAGATTAATCAATCTTAGAAACATGAGCGATAGAGCACGGAGCTCTGAGAGAACGAAACATGAACAGTGAGTTTTGATTGAAGGCAGAAAAGATTCCAGATCTGAGAAGCCCAATAGAAGGGAGTCTTAGGACATTTGGAGGATCAATATTCATTCAAAAAACCTTTACTTAACACCTGCTCTCTGCCCAGCACCATGCTAGGCACCAGGGAAGACTCGTTAAATTTGGTGAGATGGGTGCTGTAGTGAAGTTTACACAGAGCACCCTGAGACAGGAGGAAGCAACTAGCTCCCTTAGAGAATTGAAGGAAGTGATACTGTCCAGAGACTTAAAGAATCGGAGAGGCAGGAGAGGGGAGTGTTATAGGAGATCATAGCAACCTTCTTGCTAGGCTTTAAGCTTAGCAAGAGCAAGTTACAAATGGGTGGCTGAGAAATATGTGATCTGCTCATTCTCATAAATTACTGTACTAGATTGTTTGTGCTTTGGAATCAAAGGCCAGGAAGGGAGTATCTTATCAAGCATGAAGGCAAGGGACTTAAGAAGCAGGGCCCTTGCAGGAACGGAAGGCCATCTGCATAACTTGCTGATTGTTCCCAGGATACTCCCTAAGGGAATGGCCTTGGGTAGGGCCCCGGTCTGTTGAAGGGAGGAAGACTAGAACTGCTGAGCTTTGACTTGCATATCCCTACTGGCATGAGTTCCTGCTATGCTTGTATTTCTTTGCCTGCAAATAAATACGTGGCAATCAGAGGGACCTCACCTCAGCCCTTGAGGCTGATGGTCCCCTGTCCCATTGAATAATATAGATTGTGTTGTGTCCATTATATAGACTGTGTTCTGTCTATTAATTCCGTCCACCCCTTCAGCTGGCTGCCTAGCTGGTCTTGGCAGCAGGGGAGGTTTATTTTTTTTTTTTAATTGAAGAAAAAAAGCAGGTACTGAGACACAAACGTGTGGCAGAAGCGCTAGAAGTTTGAGGTGGCTTAAATATACATATGACGGGATAGATTTCCAGAGAGCAAGAGGAGTAAAGACAGATGACTGCGATTTAAACTGTGGGCGTAGGTTTCCACTGAGGGATTCATCTTAGATGCTGAGTGACATACTAAAGAAGTGCACTCAGGGGAGGCCCGCGGACGGGGGAGAGGCCAAGCAAGCGCACCATCTCAGCTGTGGAGGGCGTCTTAGTGATGCCAGGAAACAGCCCTGGAGTGTAAGGCCTCAGAGTAGCCCCAGCCTGGGACAAGGGAGCCAGGCTTTCCTTCACCACCACCACCACCACCACCCCTACCCCCACCCCCACTGAACACTCACAAGTTATGCTGTGACCCAGGGGCAAAGTAGCTCCAGGAAGCCAAGGGCAGCCCTCCGAGAGAGCCGCAGATGTCAACCTTGAGAGCACACTAAAGGGAGCATCATGCCCCAAAATGGGAAAGGGCATCCAAGGGAATCCGGGCAGAGCACTAGCACTGTCAGCTACAGGAAGATTTAAGCAGGAGAGTAGTGTGACCAGATTTGTAGTTTTGAAAGTTCACTGGGGTGGAGATATGGAGAGGATGGAGCAGAGGGAGGAGAGGCCGGCATCAGAAGAGCCGCCAGGAGGCTGGCCGGGTATCCCAGGATGTGATGGGCAGTGGAGGTGTGGGCTGAGGAGAGACTGTAGGAGTCAACAGACTGGGAACATAGGAAGGAAGGTGGGGTAGAGCAGGACTGCTGTGGTGGTACCACTGGCCTGGGGGACCCTGAAACCAGCAAAAGGCATAGGAAAAGAAAGGATGTGCCTGAGCTGTGAAGGACAGAGGTGCCAGTTTGCCTGAGGTTAGTCTGAGGGGCTGGCTGAGATGCAGACCCTACCCCCATCGGGGCAAACCAAGGGGCTTGGCTGGTCCTCAGAAGATGGTTAATCCCCCAAAGGGGCACAGGGAGGGATGGAGAAGAGATTTTTGACTTGTATTTTTTTAATTTACGTTTTTAAAAGATAAAACTTTCACATGGGTCAGAAGCCAAACCATTCCTGCTCCCTAGTGCCCAGTCCTCAAGCCAGAGGCAGCCAGTGCTACCATAGCACTGGGTGGCCACAGAGAGAGCCTGTGCCCACACAAGCAAATAGTAAGCAGATTCAGGGAAGAGATATGATTGCGTGCAAATCTGGGCCTCTCTTTCTCCAGCTAAAGGGTTGTCTTTTCCAGCTTCTGAGGCCTATTCTGGTCCTTGTATCTTACACTTCTAAGCTAGGAGCAGCTCTGGGCCCACCGGCCCCACCCCTTCCCAGGTCCTGATGCAGCTGCTCCCATCACCAGAAAATTCCCTACCCTGCCAGCAGGGAGGGTAAGAGAAAAGGAACTGATGGCTTAAGGAACGGAGAGTAATGACTGCAGAGAAGCAAAGTGAATACCAAGGAGCCTAGCCCGAGTGGCCCAGCCAAGCCCTGCCCAGCCTCCTCACAGAAGCGGACCCACATTGCAGCTGTGAGGTGCATGTCACACCTGAGGAGCTCCCCAGGGGTTAGGCGTACCCAAATGAGGCCGACTGTGGAGCGCCTGTCCCCAGGGTATCCCCATGATGAGAGCGCTGACCAACTGGCTGACACAAAGCAGGAAGGTGATGGAAGCAGGGCTGGACCAAGGGGTCTCAGATTCCAGCTTTCAGGAGAAGTCACTGAGGAGGAGTTTCCATCGACTTCTGAGGCCCCTTTGGGTGATGTGAGTGAAAGTGGGGTGGGGATCCAGACACAAGGAATGAGGAGCCCACACAAGGGCCCCACAGGAGCTGAGCTCCGTGGACAAATCAAGGTGAGGTGCTCGGGCCCAGACGTGCCCTTTTTCCCTCCTCATCCTCCCTCCTACCCACCCATGGGCCCCCAAAGTCCTTGACACTGTCTCTGAGATGTTGTGCAAAGTCCCTTCAGCTCCTTGGCCTCCCATCCCATCTCCCTCTCCCTGGGGAGAGCCCCCACTGTGACCTCAGAAGTCGCTTGGCCTCCGCTTGCCCCTCTCCTGTCAGCTGTCTTGTCCTCGCCCCCAGGTTGTCACGCCTCCACCCTGGACCCTCTGCCTCAGCCCTCTCAGGCTTCCCATCCATCCACTGCTCCTCCTAGCCCCTTCGCCCCCCCATCGCCTGCCCTTCCGTCTCCCAGGAGCTGGCGTGTGTTGCAGCCTCCTCTGTGCCCAGCCCTAGGTAGGGCCGGGGCAGACAGGCACAGGCAAGCTTTGTGAGACAAAGGTCTGGCTCTCGAAGTGCCTTCAGTTATCACCACGAACTAATTCGGCAACCACGGGGAGAGCCAGGGTAGGAGCCAAAGGAGTAGCAGAAGTCAGTGCATCGGGTTCCTCCCCAGGCTACACACAACTCTTGTTCCTTTCTGGTTTCACCGTCCTGGGAGTGTTACCACATCCTTATCCCTGCCTTTCTCTGCAAAACTTTACCTCTGTCTCTGTCTCTGCCTCCAGGCAACCTTGCCCATCATGGTCTGTCCCGATTCCCTCCCAGACACCAGCCTCTGTCAGCCCCACCCACATATACACACACAGTGGGTACCCCGGCCCAGGGGCCATCTGCAGAGCCTCATGGCCTCCCTTTTGACCAGGCTGCCCTGGCCTATGTTGAGCTGCAGAGGCAGAATTCACCCCAAGATTGAGCAGGGGCTAAAGACAGGCATAGGCTGGACCATCTCTGGGCCGCTGCCACTGCTCTCTGCACAGAGGCACCTCATGGAGCTCAGAAGTGGGCCGGCCCCAGCCAGGGCCCAGCACAGACTCACTGGGAGCTAGGTCAAGGGGTCACAAGGCCTGCCTGGACTTGTGTGCCACAAGAGGAGAGGAACTAGAAGCCACCTGTGCTTAACTCGATAATGGGGGAATCTGGGAGAGAAAAGGACCCCTCCTTAAGTCCTTGGAAACGGAGGAACCTGCACAGAATGCTGGGAAGAAGGCAGAGGGAGGAAGTGGGGTCAGCTTTGTGCAATTTCTGTTAGCAAGTAGGAACACATGTAAATGCCCCTATCCTCCAGTGAGCAGGTCTTGGCTCCCCCTTCCTTGGAGAGGGGTTTCCAGAAGAAACAAGCAAAGCTGGAACTCCACAGACAGCAGTGTCCCAGCATCCTCAGAGGGGCTTGTGCAAGAGGAAGCAAGATGAGTCAGCTCCGGGCTTTCGCTGTCACTTTAACACCGCTGAGCTGGCCACAGCCTAGTGATGTAGGGCTGAGAGGATTAGTGTTCATTGAGTGCCCACAATGACCTAACCCTCTGCGTGGGTCTGACTTCATCTTTTTCCATCTGCATATGGGGCAAGTACTCTCTGACACCTCAGGAAACTGCAGCTCAGAAAAGCTCAGGAACTTGTCCAGAATTTCACATCTTTACAGCAAAAGTGTATGGATTCAACCAAATACATGGGACTCCAAGCACCGGCTCTTTCCCCCGCATCATGCTGCCCTCTGCTGCTTGGCGTTTTGGGATTTTTTGTTTGGTTTTGGAGAAGCTTTTCTTTTTGGCAGAGAAGATTGGGGATCGGGCAGAATGGTGAAAAGCATTCCCAAGTTCACTCGGCCCGAGGACCCCCTGGCCAAATTCAGAGTCACCCTCCTCTCCATTTGACCACACTTCCTTTTGTCCGCACCTTTGCTTGAGCTGTTCTGATCCCCGGGGTGCCACACACTCCCCCTCCTGCCCCATTTCTACCTGACAGAATTCTTCCCACAAGGCCCATCTCAGCCTCCTAGAAACTTCTGGTTTCTTCTGTTATTGCTCCTGTCCCTTCTGGGAACCTATGACTTGGCTCTTGAATGGTATTAGAGCCATAAATGTCCTCATGCCTTCGCCTAGAGAAGGTTGACAATCCCCCCCCCGCCCCCGTCAGCGGCTGGGTTTTGGACCCTTCCCCCTCCACCACTCTCTGCCACACACACACACACACACACACACACACACACACATATTCACAGAACCTTTGACCCCGCACACAGAACAGAACAGTGCTGGAATGTCCAAGCCACCCAGAGTGTGGCCAAGCTCACAGGCACAGTGGGACCCACTGGTGAGGACCCCACCCTCCCTCCCTGGGCCTGGGGTCTGGGAGAGTACTGTCCATCAGGGCTTTCAGCTGTGGGCCTGGGGCCTCTGTGGGGGCAGGTCCTGGGGAAGCTGGACAACCCTCGGCAAGCTCCCTGAACCTCAATTCCAGGTCCTCCCTGCCCCACCCCTCCCCTCAGAACTCAAGCCTGAGTCATGATTGGGTACAAAGGGGACACAGGGGCACAATCTTGCTCCTGTTAGCAATTCCAGGCGTTCTCATTTTTACTGAACTCTGAGGTTCCAACCACTCCCTGTCCACTCCCTCCCCACGGCGCCCTAGACGTGAGGCCTGCAGCATAGCCACCCTTGACCTCGCCCCAAGCTCCCTGCCCTGGGATCTTAGAGTCTCCAGCTCCCGCTCCTGATCCCCACTCCAGCCCAGTGGGGTGCAGCATGTCTTGCTCTGATGCCCATGGCCCACCATTCATTCATTCACTCATTCATTCATTCACTCATTCATTCATTCTTTCTTTCCCAGGCACCCCCTCCCCCAACCCTAACTCTGTCTCAACACTCTGTTTAATTTTCCTCGGAGCACTATGACTCTGAAAACACCTTTTGTGTGCATTTGCTTCTGCAGAGGCTGTCTCCCCAGCGCACGTGTAAGCCCTAGGAGAGCAGGGCCTGCTGTCTGGGGCCCTGCTGTGCAGTGAGTTGAATTGGTGCTCAATGATTACTGCTTGATAATTGGCTGAATTATGTCAATGTTTGTTGAGCAACCAGCACAGTGCAGACACCAGGCTAGGTGAGGGGACATGCAGTCAAATGAGCCTCCTTGGGTAATTCATGGTGGGAGTGGAAGGGGGGGCGCTGCACCCGACAGGATGAGCTAGAATGTGAGCAGCACAGGCCCCACTGCATTCTGCTGGAGCAGAACAGGGGACATGTGCCTCTGAGCCCCCAGCCAGGGCCCCCCGGTCGTCTACAGCCCCGGCTCTAAGCTCACTTCCCTGGGAAACCTCCCCCAGCCCAGAGAGGGCAGCTCTCCCGTTTGCAGTTCGCCCAGCACCACATACCTCTCCACAGGGGCAGAGCTGTAATCTTACATTTGCTGATACGGTTACTCCACTTCCTCTCTGTACTATTTCCATCATCCAGAAAGTTCTGTCGGTTAGCCCTGCTCTGGACTGTCTGCCACAGCCCCCATGCCTAGCATGGTGTCCAGCACTGAGGGCACTAGTCACTCTCTGTTAATGAATGGGACAGGAAAGGGGTAAGGGCTCGGTCCTCTGCCAGGGAGCAGCCCCTCCCTCCCAGAACTGGTCATTTCTCCCCCGTGCTTATCTACCAGCCAGAGCATCCCTTCTTGCCCCTGGCCGTCCCAGCCTCACCTTGTTCTAAGGCTTCTGTTTCTCACATGGGTGGAGAACCTTGGGCTGCTGCCTCCTGGTGCCATTCACACTGTGTCCGCCCCATACCCAAGGTGTCCCCTAGATTTGTACAGCAGTTGTTGCCACTCAGGCCCTGCCAGGCAGCGAGCTTCTTGGCCACATGCCCAGCCCCACCAATGCTGTGGGCAATTTTAAGGCGACGTCGCATCTTCACCAACCACTGGGCAGTGCCTGCCTCCTCTAACAGAGGCTCCAGTTCTGGCTCAAGACGTTTTTCCAGCTTTTCAGCCCCATTTCCTGGTTGTGATTCCTGCATCTCTTCCCCTAGAGATGCCAATCTGAGTCAGCACTCACCGCGCCCTGGGTGAAATAGGATGCTCTATTGTGGGGACTTTCCCTCCGGGGCCCATCTGTCTTTCGGGCTCACCCTTGGAGCCCTGTGTTTCACTCTTACTGCCAGTCTGTTCCCTGTCTTCCCCAGCCAGGAAGTGTGCTCTGGCCACATGGCGGCAGTCCTGGCCATTGAGGGATTTCCCCAGCCTAGCAAAAGGAACTGGGGAGCAGGGAGGAGAGGAAAATATCCAAGAACTCAGACCAAGTGCCCAAGGAACCCCAGGACCCCAGGGGAACAGGCAGTGAAGAGGATCTTCCTGGGCTTTGAGTCATTCTAGTTCCCTGGTCCATCCCAGTGATCAGAACCTTTCAGAACTTTGGGGTGGGGAGACTCTAGTCCTTAAACGTCCTCTACCACATTCTCATAAAGTGGTTGACCAACACATGCTTGATTACCTCCCATGAAAGTGAGCTCATCATCACTCATTGAGGCCCATTCCACCTTTGGACAGCTTTAATTATTGGAAAGTCTTTCCTCATAGTGAGTCTATATCCACTGACTGGTCTTTGTTCTTTGCTCTCAATATACACAGAATCAACGTAGTTTCTGTTCCAACTAGCAGCCTTTCAGGGGTTTGAAGCCCTCTATCATCTGCCCCTTGAGTCCAACATCTCCATGTCCTCCCACGTGGTCATGGGCTTTCTTCACCATCCTGATTTCTCCCTCGGGATCTTGCGATTTGTCCCCGTCCCTCTTAAAGTGGACCACACACTCCAAATGGAGTCTGACTATCACAGATCTGGGGTCTACCCACCCCGTGATTCTGGATCCTAAAGGTCTCTTCATGCAGCTGAAAGTCATGTCAGTGGTTTTGGCAAGCAAGTCACAGTGTCGACTTTGACCAACCCTGTGCCAACCAGCCTCTCCCTATCTGCACACACTCGTGTTATTCCACCTCCCACACCTCTTGCTCTTGTGCAGATGATGATTTGGGGACCAAAGAACCAGACTCTACCTCTGTCCCTATTAAATATCATCTAGTCAAATCTCACCCCTCAAATTATGTTTAGATCCTGATTCCATCATCCAGCATTCCTCCCAATACATGTTAGCTATCTTCAGATATGAGGATGGCACCGTGTGCTCATCCAACATGGCTCTGGAAAACTGATACCACTAGGGACTTCCCTCCAGGTTGACAAAGACACATTAAACAACGTTATTTGGAGATGAATGTCCTACCAGTTGTAAGTATATCGCCTACCCTATCATCCCACCCACAGTTCACCATTTCATTCCTAAATGTGTCCTGAGATGGGCTGATGATGCCAAAGTACTGCAATAATCATTGGACAATCTGGTTTCCAGCCCTGGCTCTACTGCCAAAGTGCATGTGAGTTCATATCACGGAGTAGCTCTGAGCCACTGGGAAATGAGCAGGGGCCAGACGATCTGTCAAGCTCTCTCCAGCTCTGACATCCTGTTCTGTGGTGGTCAGAGTTAGAAAGAAAGGGTCAGGAAGCTGGGGGCAAAGGGGGGGGGGGGCGCGGTCCACGTTGCAAGAGATAAGAAGCAGGCACTTCTGCCCACGCTGTGGGGAACCTTCATCTCCGCCCTTCCTGCTGTGCAGCAGGTGCCCTGCTCAGCTCTTCCCCTTTGTTTCCTGTACCAAAACTTAAGCTGACCCCCAGACTTCTCACATTTAATTTCCCATCAAGTGCCTAGCATGCCCCCACCCAAATGTCAATCCTGGATCACTTGATAACCTGCTGACCTAGGACCCCAAGAAGATCCGGACCCTCAGGCCTGAGTTCCCCTTGCTGGCTGCCTCCCCACCAGGCCCTCCAGCACAGCCACCCCAGCTCCCCAGAAGCCTCGAGGCATTTCCACCCTCCTCTCACTCTCCCCCAGCTCTCCGCCTTTGCCTATAGCAGAGCATGGTGGGCCAGGCTGGGATCCAGAGAAAGTAAGAAGGGTGTGTCTTCTGCAATCAGACAGACAGAGGGTGAGACCCGGCTCTGTTGCTTGAGTTGTGTGGCCTTGGGCAGAGTCTCAGTTACTTGTCACGGCCATCAAGCATTCAGTCATCATTAGTTGTCATTAATACTGGCTTCAACGCCACAGAACTCTTCTTTATAGCCCATTTCTTCCTCTGCTATCCCATTGAGGCTTCTCTGCCCCACACCCCCAGTCCTGCCCTCACCATGACTCTACCAAAGCTTGTTTGTGGGTTCCCTCAGCTCCCCGTCCTGAGTGCCCATTCTCTACCAGGTGTAATTACGACCTGCGCATACCTGCACCCACGCTGACTACTTCTGCCTTGACCTCTCAACCCCTCGCCAGGCAAGTACTGCTCATTGTCATCAGGACATCTCCACATCAGACCAGACATGTGAGAACCAGCCTTTCTCTTCTCACGTAACACTCCCTCCCCCAACCCCTGTTCCAAGACCGCTGTGGACACCACACATTCCCCAGTCCCACAGCCTTACACCCCGCAAGTCTACCTCAAAGTCTCCTATGTCCCTACAGGTGTCTCAGCCCACCCACCACCATGCCCTGCCTACTGCTTCTCCGAAATAGCCCCCCTCACCCCTACTCCTCACCCCCTAGCAAGACTCCAGGATGTGGATCTGGGATTTCAGGTCGTGCCTAAATATCCCTGAGGAAGTGGTTTTCTGACCCCCTTTCCCACTTTCCCCTCCACTTCCTGTATTTCTGGGACCCAATAACCCCCTTCCCTATACCTGTGGCTGGAGAGTTGAAAATAGGAGGATCAGGGGCCTGCCCCATGGCCAAGTGGTTAAGTTCATGTGCTCCACTTTGGCAGCCCAGGGTTTGCCTGTTCGGATCCTGGGTGCGGATCCAGCACCACTCATGAAGCCGTGCTGAGGCAGTGTCCCACATAGAACTAGAAGAACTTACAACTAGGATATACAACAATGTACTGGAGGGCTTTGGGAGGGAAAAAAAAAGAAAAAGGAAGATTGGCAACAGATGTTAGCTCAGGGCCAATCTTCCCGACCAAAAAAAAAAAAAAAAAGAGGATCAAATGATCCTGATTTGATTTGTGCTTCATTCTACTATATATGTTGTGCTTCTCTGACAAGTTTTATAGGAAGAAAAAAGAAGCATCAGGAGTTTAAGAAAAAATTGTAAACCATTACCTATCACCAGATCTAGAACAAATTCCTCTTGACCTTAGTCTGGGTCAGGCGCCCCTTCCGCGGGTCCCCATTGGCCCCTCTCCTACTCTAGCTCACATGTTGACATGTCTGTCTCACCCATGTGCCCTGTCCTATCCAATACTAGCCAGTAGCCCTATGTGGTTATTTAAATTTAAATAAATTAAATTAAATTAAAAAGTCATTTCCTCAATTGCACTAGCCACATTTCAAGTGCATGCTCAGTAGTCACATGGGGCTAGTGGCAACTGTGTTGGAGGGCACAGATATGGAACATTTCCACATCACAGAAAGTTCTAGTCTAGCACAGCGCCACAGTAGACTGTAAGCTCCGGGAAGGCAGAGACTGAGTTTCTGGTCTGGTGCTGTATCCCTGGCACCAGCATGCTCTCAGGCCCAGCTCTGATGCTAAATAAACGATTTCACACACTGCCACACTGCACCAGGCACAGCTCGGGTACCGGCCTCTTCCTCACTCGCCTGCCTCCAGACCACGGCTTCTAGACAAGCTTTGATGGGACCCCCACCCAGGGCTCATGGTCTCCTTCCTCCCTCCACCCCATCTCTGGTCCATGACTGGCTCAGAGTCCTAGAGGCATCGTAAATGTTTGTGTGTGTGTGTGTGTGTGTGTTGGGGCGTGGAAGTACAGAAAGGATTGGCAGGGGAAGAGGTGATCTGCGTGAAAAGACACCAGGGTTCCAGGCCTCGAGAAGCTCAAGTTCAGCCTCTGGCAATGGCTGCGCCCACCTATGCAGTGGGCAGAACCCTGGGCTTTGGTTGGAGTTCTAGCTGTGTTTCCTCCCAGCTGTGTGACCTTGGGCAAGTGACTTATCCTCTGTGAACCCACTGTGTGCTTCCCTTCCTCAGTGTAAAAATATGGATAATAATACCCACTTCATAGAGGTAGTGAGTGCACTAAATAAGATGTCTGGGGCTCGGGCAGTACTCAGTTATTGCTTGTTCCCTTCTCTACACAGAAGGCAGTAAATCCCTTCCTCAAACATCGTTCAGATCGCGGCCCTCAGACACTCAGCTGGTTCCCACTTATCCCACACGGGATGCCAAATATAACTCCGACAGCTCCTTTTGCCTTAAAGCAAGAGGCTTGTGATTGGTTCCACTGCTCTTATCTCCCAAGGCACCTGGCTCAGCTTCTGTCTGCCAGCAAGCTCAGTCTGTTTGGCTTTCTCTCCCCCACCTTCACGTCATCATTCATGCCTGAAATGCCCTTCCTGCCCTCTCTTTCCAAAACCAGGCCCTACCCTCTCCAAAGCAGATTTTTTCATGAGACTCACTTCCTCTCTTAAGCCTGCTTGACTCAACCTTCCCAGTTTCAAGATTGCTAATCACTAAAAAATATTTCATGCCTGTTTCAGCCTTCACCCACCCCTTTCTCCTCCCTCAGTGACTATGATGTAAGACGGTTCCTGGCAAATCTGCACCTGTGATCATCTGTGCTCCCGGGTATCTGGCTGTACATGTGAGTGTACATAGAGCAGAAAGAAAGGGCAGGTGGTGACCAACAAAAAAAGTGGTTGATGCTCAGGTGGGACGGCTGGATCAGATCAGACAGAGGTCCCATTTGGCCATGGGTGGGTGGGCATGTGACTGCATGTGGCCCTTAGCAAGTTGCTTAACCTTTCTGAGCCTCAATTCCCTTGTATATTTGTCACAAAGATCAGAAATAATATCATCATTATTATTATTACTTTTATTGAGCCTTTACTATTCTAAGCACTTTACATAGATCCTTTTATTTAATCTTCACTTCATCCCTTACAGGTAGGTAGTATTATTTTTTCTATGTTACCGTTGAGGAAACTCAACACAGAGGTTAAGCACCTTACCCCAGGTCACGAAGCTAAGAAGTGGCAAAGCCAGGATCTGCACCCAGGCAACCGGGCTCCAGAGTCCATGTTTGTAAGTACTCTGCTTCCTGCCTTCCATGTGTAATCCTGTGTGTGCGCAAAGCTCCTGACACAGTGCCTGGCACAAAGGTAACCAATCAGTGGTGTCACGCTTTTCTCACTGGGACTGCAGGTACACAAGGCCAAGAATAGTGTTTCTTTTCCTCTGTAACTCGGCACAGGGCCTAGGAAAGGACAGCACACAGAGTAGGCACTTTACACACATTTCCAGGTTCCAGGAAAGGAGTGGAAGAACTATAAAGCATTTAAAGCCATAATTTCTTACACGATTGTGAGTTATAAACACACACATACCACATGACACACGCTTCTCGCAAATACATCACACACACTCACACATACACATTGACTGGCCACCTGGAACCCCATGAAGTCTCCCCAGGAAACCTTCCTGAGCTGGCCCAGGCCACACGATCTCTCCCATCCCGGAATGCCAACAGCACTCACTATTAGGCCCAGCCAAGCCAGTCCTCACTACGTAGTGTTTTGGTCATTCATTCAAATAACTACCCAATAAGTACTAAGAACCAGGGCCAGGTATTAGAGAGGAAAGATCAGAAAAGTGTTGCTTCTGTCCTAAAGGAACTTTGAATCTGATAGGAGATGCTGGCATACCAACCAAGACTTACGGCAGGCCGAGGGAAGTAAACACTATTTTTTGACAGCACATTTGAAGTTCTTTTAAATCAGACTGGGACATTTCGGAAAACTTCCTGGAGGTGACACTTGAGTTAAATCTTAAAGATGAGCAAGAGTTACCCTGGCAGAGGAGGCGTGTGGAGGAAGGAGAGTCGAGAAGAGGAAACAGGTTAACACGTTTGGGAAACTGCAGGTCGTTGATGAAGAGTTCTTAACAGGGACAGGCAGGACGTGAGGCCAGAGGGGTAGGCAGGGCCCAGGTGCCAAAGGCTTGATGTGCTAACCTGAGAGATTAAAGACTGTCCTGCAAAGCCGTCAGGAGCCATGCTAGGCTTTTCGCAGAGATGGGACATGATCAAATCTGCATTTTAGAAACACTGTTCCAGCAGTACAGAGGATAAACTGATAACAGAAGGCACAGGGTGGAGATGGGGGAACATTGAAAATACTCTCAACAATCTGGGGAAGAAATGAGCTTCAATTCTTAGTGCAGTGGGAATGGAGATGGTATTCAGGAGGTATTAAGGAAAAGTGGGGAGGGAACAGTGCCATTCACTACAGCAGGGAAAAAAAGACCAAAGTTTAGACAGGATGGAGGGGAGACAATGATACCTTTTGACTTTTGGAGTTCAAGGTGTCTCTGGGACAACCAGGTGACATCTAATAGGCTTTCGAATGTGTGTGCATATATATATACAACATATATATATATATAAATGTGTGTGTATATATTTTTTCATTATTAAAGCTTGCAAGGCATCTGGGCTGTGCTATGAGTTTGAGTGTCATCAGCTTGCAGGCAGTAACTAAAACCATGAGCGTGGATGAAGTCACCCAGAGACAGTGTAGGCCAAAAGATGTGTGGACCCGAGACAGAGCTCTGGGGTTGAAGGCGTGGATTTGTGAACGTTTTACCAGGAACGGCATTTGAAATGAAAAGGGGGTGAGGAAAAGACCCTGGAGATCACCGACATTTAGGGGAGGAGAAGATGAAGAGACGAGAAAAGAAGGGCAAAGGTGCAGGAGGAGAAGCCGGGACAGGGTGTCAAGTCGAAGGAAGTCGGTAGCGTCAAACGCCCCAGAGGTCAAGGAAGATAATGACAAGAAACTCCATCCGTTAGATTTTAGGAGGTGGCCAGTGCAGCCAGAGCGAGGTCAGCGGAGGGGTGTGGGCGTGTTTTTCTGGCTGTTGCAGAAACCTCTCCAACTGACTTGCTCTTTGAGCAAACAGAACTGGAACCGCAGCCCGCGCCGCTTCGACGCGCGCGCGCATGCGCACTCGTACACAGCAGAGGGCCAGCAGGGACTTGGCGTTTCCCGACAGCGCGCCGAGACCCCGCGCACGCGCCTCCGGAGCCCGCCTACTCCGCCGCGGGCCCCTCTCCAGGCCTGCAGAGGGCGCTGCGCCTCGGAGAGCCGGGGCGTGGCGCCGCTCTAGCCAGCGCCCGGGCTCGGTGGCGGGCGCCGCAGCTCCGCGTGCCCCACGCCTCCTCCTAGCGCAGGTGGGTCCGCCCGCGGGGGGCGGGAGTGCCTGGGAGCCGCGGGCGGGGAGGTAGCGGCAGCGTCCGGGTGCGGAGTCGTCCCCATCGCCCAAGTGCCCCGGCTCGGGTCCGGCCCCGACAGATCGGCCTGTGGGCAGGGCTGCACGGGTACAAGTCCCAGTCCGGGTGGAAGCCTCCTCCTGGATGTGTAGTGCCTGTCCCGGGATCCCAGTAAACCCCGGGGGGATCTCCGCCCTGGCTCTCGTGCGGCTTCCGGGGGACAGCTGGAGGCGGGGCTACTGGGGGCGGGGCTCCCATGATTGACACCTTTCTCCCCAGGTTTCACGGGCTACCACTGGACCCCTTCCCTGTCCTGAACCCTGAGCCGGCACCATGGTGAGAACTCTGAGCCCAGCCCCTCACCTTCGCATGCCCATGCCCTCGCCCCGCTTGGCCTTGCCTCGGTTGCCCTATGGGGGGTACGGTGGCTCTGCCTCTGCAGGGCAGCCCCCACCCTTCCAACTCGCCCATCCGTTTAGCACGGGCGCCTGAAGGTGAAGACATCGGAAGAGCAGGCGGAGGCAAAAAGGCTAGAGCGGGAGCAGAAGCTGAAGCTATACCAGTCAGCCACCCAGACTGTCTTCCAGAAGGTGGGGCCTCAGAGGTAGCCCCCTCCCCAGGTTGCCGCCTTAGTATAGCAGAGAAGCCGAGAGCTGGGCCTCAGAGTCAGACTTGGATCTGTACCAGGGTTCTGTCACTTACTAGCTGTATGACCTTTGGGCAAGTTATTGAATCTCTCTGAGCCTCAGTCTGCTCCTTTGTAAATTGGGGCTAATAATTGCACTTACTGTGTAAGGCTGTTGCGGAAATTAAATGAGAGAATGCATGTAAACCCATAAAGCACTTTGCACAGTACCTATCATATAGTATGGGATTCACAGAATATTTGGTAGTTTTGTTTGTGTTATTTAGCTCTACATAGGAGGATGTTATGACCTCTGACCCTGCTACCCATCTTCTCAGCGCCAGGCTGGTGAGCTGGATGAGTCAGTGCTGGAACTAACAAGCCAGATTCTGGGAGCCAACCCTGACTTTGCTACCCTCTGGAATTGTCGACGAGAGGTGCTCCAGCAGCTGGAGGCCCAGAAGTGCGTAGGGGTCAGGGCCCCAGGAAGGCAGCCCTGGCCCTGCCCCTGCCCTGTCTGGGTTCAAGGGTGGAGGAGAAATGGGGCAGCCAGGGGCATGGGCAGAGGGCAGTGGAGGGCTGCGTGCAGAAAGTCAAGGGTGAGCTGAGGTAGGGTGTTGCAGGGCCCTGACCCCCAATCCCCTCTGGATGCAGGTCCCCAGAGGAGTTGGCTGCCCTGGTGAAGGCAGAACTGGGCTTCCTGGAGAGCTGCCTGAGGGTGAACCCCAAGTCCTATGGTACCTGGCACCACCGCTGCTGGCTGCTGGGCCGCCTGCCAGAGCCCAACTGGGCCCGGGAGCTGGAGTTGTGTGCCCGCTTCCTCGAGGTTGATGAGCGGAACTGTACGTGTCTGCAGATTCTGTTCCCACAACCCTCACCTGCCCCACGTCAGTAAGGCCCTGAGTGGGGAGGGATGGCCGGGATAGGCACACTAAGCTGATGGCAAAAGGGATGATGGAGCCAAATGCATCCTCCAGGGAGTGCATAGAGGTGTTTCTAGGGGCCTCCTAAGGGAACTCTAGGGGTACCAACCAGGCTCCTCTTGCCCTCCTTCTAAGATGTGCTTTCACCACCCCCACCCCTCCACCCCCCCAGTTCACTGCTGGGACTACCGGCGTTTTGTGGCTGCACAGGCAGCTGTGCCCCCTGCTGAGGAGCTAGCCTTCACCGACAGCCTCATCACCCGAAACTTCTCTAACTACTCCTCCTGGCATTACCGCTCCTGCCTCTTGCCTCAGCTGCACCCCCAGCCAGACTTTGGGCCACAGGGTCGCCTCCCTGAGGATGTGCTGCTCAAAGGTAAGCAGAGTCAGGCAGTGCTGGAGATGATTCTGCAGCCCACCCTTCCAGCCCTGATGCCTAGCCCGGTTCCTGAACCTGTGCCTCTTGGGTTTGTTGAGCACCTACTTCATGTCTGGTGCTGAGGGTGTATACGATTCAGCCTCTGGCTGCAGGGAGCTCAAGTGTCCAAGGGGAAAGATAAAACTGATGTATGCAGCCCCTGTGCAAGGCCGGCGTATACTTGAGCCCAAGAACTGGAGGTGCTTCAAGGACAGGGTGGGATGTCCTGACCACAGCCCCGTGCTGCCTTGGCCTCTGCAGAACTGGAGCTGGTGCAGAACGCCTTCTTCACTGACCCCAATGATCAGAGTGCCTGGTTCTACCACCGCTGGCTCCTGGGACGAGGTAAGCAATTGGGGAGGAGGCTGGGTGTTTAGGACTTGGAAGGAATGGAAGACTATTTAAGGAGACCTGAGGTTGTGTCTTCCCCCAGCTGACCCCCAGGATGCCCTGCGCTGCCTGCACGTGAGCCGGGACGAGGCTTGTCTGACTGTCTCCTTCTCTCGGCCCCTCCTAGTGAGTCCTGCAGCTTTTGCCGGAGAGCATCGTGGATTGTGGGCCTGGGGCTGTTGGGGCTGATGGGTCTCTCTTTGTCCCCTGTGCCAGGTGGGCTCCGGGACCTTGCTGCTCATGGTTGATGAGTCACCCCTGGCTGTGGAGTGGAGGACCCCAGATGGCAGGAACCGGCCCAGCCATGTCTGGGTATCCTAGGATTGGTGGGGCAAAGTTGGCGGCCTGGGCAGGGCTGGGGTGGGACAGTCAGAAAAGTGGTGAGGTCCGGGGTGTTTCCTTGACCCTGTACTCCCAGCTCTGTGACCTGCCCGCTGCCTCCCTCAACGACCAGCTACCCCAGCATACATTTCGTGTCATTTGGACAGCAGGCGATGCTCAGAAGGAGTGTGTGCTTTTAAAAGGTGATGCAACCTGCAGCCTGCACCTCTTACAGCAGCCCCCCATCTCTTTCCTCCTCTCATGGGTGTCCCCTCCTACCACCGACTCTTTCTCTCAGGCCGCCAGGAGACCTGGTGCCGGGACTCAGCCACAGATCAGCAGCTCTTCAGGTGATGACAGGGAAGCACACGGACAAGGAGAAGTGCTCTGGACTCTGGGCATCAGGCAGCTGGGGTGGGAGGCTGGGGGCTTGGGCAGACTGTCTCAGCTGGACACCAGGGATAACTGGTACTCCAGGGCTGTGAGCATCATCCCCTCCCCCCACCCCCGCCCACCCGCAGGTGTGAGCTGTCGGTGGAGAAGTCCACGGTGCTACAGTCCGAGCTTGAATCCTGTAAGGAGCTGCAGGAACTGGAACCTGAGAATAAATGTGAGGCTCCATTCTCTGAGCTCCTGTCCCCTTCAGAAGGCCCCTTTCCAGGGTGGTCCCTTGGGGAGAGCACAAGGGGTCTGAAGAGATAGGACAGAGGAGGATCCAGGAGAGACTGTCCTTTCCCCTGCCCTGTCCCCAGGGTGCCTGCTCACTATCATCCTGCTGATGCGGGCGCTGGACCCCCTACTCTATGAAAAGGAGACGCTGCAGTACTTCCAGACCCTCAAGGCAAGTGGGGCCTGCGGGAACAGGCAAGGGGGAGAGGCCCAGTGCGCAGGAGGAAGGCAGCTACCATGCATTCCTTGCTACCTTGTCCCCGCCAGGCCGTGGACCCGATGCGGGCGGCATACCTGGACGACCTGCGCAGCAAGTTCCTGCTGGAGAACAGCGTGCTCAAGATGGAGTACGCCGAGGTGCGCGTGCTACACCTGGGGCACAAGGTATGGGCTGCCCGTGCACCTTCCCTGGCCCTCAGCTCGCTGCCCTCCCTGCGTCCTCAGGACCTGGCCGGCTTGCATACCCACTGCCCAGGCTCCAGCTGAGGCACCTCTCTCCGGCTGCACCAGCCCCTGGCTTTGCCTTCAGTCTCGGGGACCCGTGTGGACATTTCTTCCTCTGCCCATTCCCATGTTTCTTTCCCTGGAGCAGGCCCCGATACCTAAAGCCTGAATATTTCCAGAGATTTCTGACAAACTTTCCAGACTCTGATTTTCCTCTGTTTGTAGTCCTTCCCAACACATGTTTTATCACGTCATGACAACCCGCCTCCGCCCCCACCAAACTGATCCCCCAGACTTGCCAGGCCCGCTTCTGCCAGTATCCGCGTTTACCCAGCACCCTCCTCGATCCCCTGTCCCTGCCCCCACTCCATCCACTCCACTGCCCACCCCACCCCCAGCACGCACATCTGTCCCCTGTCCTTGACGTGGAGCACGCACTGCTGTGGGTTGTAAGGTAAGCTTCCCACCTGCTCCATCGTCTCCTCAGCTGGGAACCCCAAGGGCCTGTGTGGGGCACAGAGGGCAAGTGCCTGATGGACGATGGCCGAGGACCCTCCCCTGGTCTCCTTGGGTGTCTCATCCCCCTTCCGCAGGATCTGACAGTGCTCTGCCATCTGGAACAGCTGCTCTTGGTCACTCACCTTGACCTGTCGCACAATCGTCTCCGAGCCCTGCCCCCAGCCCTCGCCGCACTGCGCTGCCTTGAGGTACAGCCCTCACTCCTCTCTCACTCTCCTGGGTGATCCTTTTCCCCTTCCTCCACCTCAGAAATCTGCCTACCCTACAAAGAGATGTCCCGGTCCTCCCAGCCCCTGCAGATGACCCTGCCTTCCCCCCTCCGTCACCCCACCTGACCCTAGGAGCCCTTCCACGCAGTGTAAGCTGATCACCCTGGGCTCCCCGGCTGCTTATGCCAGTCCGAGGCTGACAGCTGCCTGCCCTGCCTTGTCTTCCCTGCCGTTCCTGCTCCCCAGGTGCTTCAGGCCAACGATAACGCCATAGAGTCCCTGGACGGTGTCACTAACCTGCCCCGGCTGCAGGAGCTCTCACTGTGCAACAACCGTATCCTTCCTTCTGGGCATCTCTTAGACAGCGGGTAGGGTGAGGTGCCACACTGGGAGGGGACAGACAGCAAGCAGAGTGGGTCCCCCCCCCCGGGGGAGTGGGAGCAGGGCTCTGGCACTCTAGGCTAAGGAGAGGGGATAGCCTGGGGCTGGACGGGCCATCCTTGACTTGCACTCGTGGAGTTTTGCAGGGTGGAAGTGGCTCCTCAAGCCAGAGTTCACAAATGGGCAGCCTGCAGAAATTCCTGGGTACCACGTAGTATTTTAAAAATCAAGAAGTTAAATATTTTAGAAACCTACAATTCTGATTCCTCTTAAAAATTGGAAGTTGAAAGCAGCCTTTGGGCTGCATTTCCACTCGCCAGGCTGTGGTCATCACCGAGTTGTGGATGCCTCTTTAGCCGGGGCTAGCTTTTCTCTTGGCCATAGTCTCCACCCCACCTTCTTGTACCACACCCAGCCTGCCTCCTGTGCTTCCTGCCTGAGCCCTGTGGACAGGGGTTTGCAGTCCCTGCCCAGAGCCTTACTCCCTCCGGGGAGCATGCAAGATGCCCATCAACCAGGCCACCAGGCAGCAGTCCCTGCTCTTGAGCGAAGACAGTGCTGGGTGCACAGGACCGGACAGATCTGGGGGAACCTGCCAAGCTTTCCTTGACTCTCCTGCCCAAGGCCTCCAGCAGCCTCCAGCGCTCCAGCCTCTTGCCTCCTGCCCCAGGCTGGTCCTCCTCAATCTGCAGGGCAATCCCCTGGGCCAAGCAGTGGGCATCTCAGAGCACCTGGCCCAGCTGCTGCCTTCGGTTAGCAGCATCCTCACCTAAGAGACCCAACCCCACCCTTGCCCTTTAACTTATTGGGATGGAATAAAGGATGGGGAAGCCCCCTCAGGCTGCTGCTGCGGCTTCCACCACCACTGTTACTCCTGCCACCTATTTTGGAAAAGAACGGGAGAGGGTTAGGGTGGGTCGGCTCACCTCTCCACTTCCATTTTATGCTGAATCCTGCTGTTCCCTGTCATGGAGAACCAAAGCCTCAGTGTTTGGGGCAGAATCTGAGTTTACCTCTTGTTTTGGGCTGGGGACGGGTCCAGGATCCAGGCTGGGATCAGGTTTGGGTTCAGGTTCTGGTTGGGGCTGGGCTACAAGGCAGCTGTAAGGCTCTCCCATGACCCCTGCCCCTGTCAGATGCCCTCTCTGCCCAGAAGCCCTGGCTCTCATCCACTGCAGCTGAGAAGGCTGTTCCCAGAAGGGGTGGGTCAGGGGGCCCCTGCTCCACCCTCTTAGAACATTGAATAGCATTCTCCCATTAAAGAGCCTTTGAAAATACTTGATCCCATTTGATCCTCACAAGCTCTCAGGGATGCAATGATTAGGCTCATTGTTCTGATGAGGAAACTGCTGCTGGGATGCGTCCAGTGTTGCTGAGCTCAAGTGCTGGAGCCGAAGCTGTCTTGACACCTGGGTCTGGCATTCCAGACTCGCTTTCTTGCCTCTGTATTGATATGGAATAGTTGAGCAGAGCCTGGCCTCAGCTCCCTGAGGCACTGAGCCCGGAGTCTGCTCCCGTGGTCTCCCCCCTGCTCCCACGAACACGTGAGCGAGCGTGCACACACCAAGTCCTGACTTTGAAAGCCCTAAGGCACTGGAGCCTCCCGGAGGGGGAAAGGGGAGCGGCTCTGGGGTTAGGGCACTGAGTCAAACCTGGCTGGGTGGGGAAAGAGGAAGATTGATTGAAACAAGAGGGAGAGAGTGTGACAAGGCATTTTTCTAGTTTTCTGGGAATCGACCTGGACCCATGTGCTCACACACGTCCGGATCCTCAGGGCCCTCCTCCTTTCTGTATCCATAGTGATACACAAACAGCCCCTCAGCGGAGCCCTCTGGCTGACCAGCCTCACACCTGCCTGGAATTTTGATCTCTGCTAGCGTGTCCTCTGAGAGTGTTGGAGCTGGGGGCAGACCCCTTGCCAGATCTGGGGCTGGGAGCTGGACAGGAGAAGGTCAGTGTGGGTGTGGAGGGCTCCCTGCCAGGTCCCGGAGCCTCTGTCCCCAGTCCCCAAGGCCCCTCCCTGCCTGATGCATCACTGGACTCAGCCTCTGCTCAAATCAGCTTCCTTGTGTCTTCTTGCCAACCCCGTTTTTCACTGTCTTCTGTTCAGTGGCCCATGGGCAGAGCTGGGATACCAGTGGGATGGAGGAAAGAGACCCCAAGAACAGGGCCCCAGCCCTCCCAAAGAACTCCCAGAAGAGCCTCCCTGAAGATGCCCAGCTCCTCCTTGCATTGGGGCGCTCTCGGTGGCATCCCTGGTGTTTCTCCCAGTGCCAGGGTGGAGCCGGGATGCGCACAGGTGCCAGGAGCTAGTTGGTCAGGATTCCCAGGAAGAATTCCAGGTTGGAGAATCCTGGACTCCAGCTGCCCAGCTGCTCCTCTCAGTGAGAGAAGGGGTACTCTGCAGGCTGGGGAGGGGGCCTCAGTTCCCACCCGAGCCTCGGAGCAAAGCCTCAGCCTCCTCCAAGTCCCCAGGCCGCGAGAACAAACAAGAGATTTCTCCTACTCTGGCCCCCATCTCAAACTTGGAGGGACACTGGAAGCTGGGGGCAGCTCACTCATGCCAGGGGCTGTGGAGCAGCTGGAGGAAGAACGAGGAAGGATAGATGGGCGGGGGGTCAGAGGATCTGGTAGAGCCGGCAGGTCAGGGGCTGGCTGGTGGAGCCAGTCTGAGGGCCCGGCTGCTGATGTCACCAGTCTGCAGCTTGGGATCTGGGGACCTCCCTGGGCAGGATCAGGCCCAGGCCCAGGCCCATGGGATGGTTTCAGGGGCTGAGCCCCACTCAGGCTGCATGGGAGGCTGACAGCAAGACTCCATGAAAGCAGAGGCAGGCAGCCTGAGCTTGGGAACAGAGGGGCTGCTGGATAGGGGTGTGGTGGAAAGGGCTCGCTGCCCCACTGCCCTCGGGTCGGCTCCGCCCAGGAGGAGGGGCTCCTTATGCCCCAGCCCGGCAGGAATCAGCCTGATGTGGGGTCCCTCAGACGGGGCAGTCTCACCAAGGCCCTCTACTTTCACTCAGCTTCAGCCCTGACAGACCCAGCCCCCGCCCCCTCCCGAGCCCCGGCCCCACCCTGCATCCTCAGGTTTCCACAATTTCTGGGTTCCTCGAAAGGGGAAAGAGTGCAGCCAAGCCTCGTTTCCTGCCCCTAATCTCGCCTATCTCAGAAGACAGCCCCCAGAGGCCAGGCCTCCACCCCCCGATGAGGGATGGAGCAACCACGCTTCCCCTTCTCCCCAGCAGCTTGGCCCCGCCCCCCCCCCCCCCCTCATAAACCACTTACCGGCCCGCTCCACACCTTCCACTCGCGCGGCAGCGTCCTGTCCGTCCGCCCCGTCCCGTCAGTCCCGACCTGTTCCACCCCGGCCGCAGGACTCAGCGCTGCCGTCGCCAACACCGCCGCCAGGTGAGGGCCTCCGACGGGCACCGCGGTGCTGAGCCCCGGCGACGGCGATGCCGTCTGGGGGCCACGCGGAGGTCGGGCCCCTGCAGGTGGGGTGCGGGCCAGCCCGAGCCTGTCACCCCCGCTAGGCTGCCCCCGACGCCCACCCAGAGACCTGCGGCCCTCCGTCTCTCCCGGCAGCTCCGTGATGGCGTTTGACCCAACGTGGGGAATGCCAAGGACCCCAAGCCCGGCATGTCACCCGCCTATCTTTCGCAAAGAGCCTTGGGTGGGGTATTTGTGCGAAGAAATGGGTCCTAGAGGCGTCAGCCCTTGGACCTCTAGACTGAAGAGCCGGCAGATGGAGGAAGCAAGCCAGGGGATGGTCTGCACCGCTAGGTTTTTGAGGCTGTGACAAGTGCCTACGCTATTCCTGGGACGGGTCCTTGAGCAGGTTTCTGTCTTGGGTGTCTGGTTTGGTGGATGTCTCTGTGGGACTGAGAGGGGGAATACCTTCTCTACGGTGCTGGAAGTTTCTCTAGGTGATTCTGAAAGGAGTCTCTGGGGAAGGTCTCTGGATGGGTCTGGGGGAGTCTCTGGGTCAACATCAGATCATCTCCATCGTCTGGCTGGGACTGAATCAGCTCTCTGGATGGAGGGTCTCCCGGTGGGCTGGCTAGGGCATCCTGGGTACAGGAGGTCTGAGCGGAAGATCAGAGCCTCCCCTGCCTCTTCCACGTAGGCATGACGGATGGTCCTCGTTCAGACGTGGGCCGCTGGGGCGGGAACGCTTGGCAGCCCCCCACCACGCCTTCTCCGGAGCCGGAGCCAGAACCAGACAGTCGTTCTCGCCGAGGAGGCCGTTCCTTCTGGGCTCGCTGCTGTGGCTGCTGCTCCTGCCGGAATGATGACGACTGGGGGCGTGAGCCCTATAGAGACGGAGGATCTGGCTCCAGAGGTCGAGGGTCCCGTTCTGGAGGTCGAAGACCTGACTCCCGGGGCTCTGACTCCCGCCAGCCTGGCTCCCGGGGCAGCGGTGTGAACGCAGCTGGCGATGGCACCATCCGAGGTGAGGCTGACCTGTCCACCTTAGCTAAGAGCTGAAAGGCCTTAACTGAGCCTGGGTCTCATCCTGGCATCTCTGGGGGCCTGGGAGGCTAATGTTGGGGGCCTGGACGCCCCGTGGGGCTTCACTGACCCAGAGCTGTGGCCTTGCAGAGGGCATGCTGGTGGTGACTGGCGTGGATCTGCTGAGTTCACGCTCGGACCAGAACCGCCGAGAGCACCACACGGATGAGTTCGAGTATGATGAGCTGATTGTGCGCCGCGGGCAGCCCTTCCACATGGTCCTCCTCCTGTCTCGTCCCTATGAGTCCTCCGATCATATCGCCCTGGAGCTGCTCATCGGTCAGTGGGACCTGAGTGGGAAGGGTGAAGGCCCTAGACTGGCGGGGGGCCTGGCTAGCAGGGCCCCCTAGTCCTAATATTAGGATCAGAGGGCGTCTTTAGGCTCCTCCTCCACCCCACTCCTCACCTCTGCCAGATAAGCAGGTGCAAGTATGTGAGTGTGTCCCTAGGGATGTGTCTCAGGGAAGGTCTTGGCGTCCCCATTTTCCTAAGCTCACCCTCTTCAAGCCTCCAGGAGCTTCTGTCCCAAAACACTCTCTCTTGTGTCTCGATCTTGTGTCAGCATCTCCTTCAATGTTGCTGCCTCTGTGCATCTTTCCTTCTGGGTCTGCTCTCCTTCCCCCGGGTGTGGCTGGCTCTCTCTGTGCTCTCGGTCCAACTCTGTCTCTCTGTATCTCCATCCCCATGACCCAGGGCAGGTGCCTCCCTCACCCCTCACCACGTTGCATGGTGGCCATGGACTGCCCAGGCTGGTGATTATGCTGCTGCTGGGGCGGGTGACTCCTCGTACCCCTTGATTAGGGCCTAGCCTCATCCAACCCAGCCTCTAATTTCCAAGATACCCCCACCACCTCCACCAGGGATGCCCTGGGCTCTGGAAGCTGCAGCCCTGGGGAACAGGCAGGGCTGGCCTTCAGGATCTGAACTGCCCTTTCATGTGGGGTGGGGGCATCTGGACCCAGCCAGGCGGAATAGTCAGGCAGGCCAAGGGTGACCTACCCATTTCTGAGTTCAGTGTCGGGGGAACAGGTTTGGGATGTTGGACTTGGGCTCTGCCCTGACATGTGGGCAAACATCGGGTGGGGACAGAGCTACTCTCAGAGAGACTGTCACAGACTAAGGCGATGGCCCAATTCAGGGACATACACACACCGGCTCACACATTCTGGGTGGGGCTGGGAGAAGTCCAAGTCCCCGTCCCCCCTCCTCAGGGAGGCCTCACCAGCTAATTGCCACTTCCCTCACCTCAGGAAACAACCCCGAGGTGGGCAAGGGCACCCACGTGATCATCCCAGTGGGCAAGGGGGGCAGTGGCGGCTGGAAGGCCCAGGTGACCAAGGCCAATGGGCAGAATCTGAACCTACGGGTCCACACTTCCCCCAACGCCATCATCGGCAAGTTTCAATTCACGGTCCGCACGCGCACAGAGGCTGGGGAGTTCCAGTTGCCCTTTGACCCCCACAACGAGATCTACATCCTCTTCAATCCCTGGTGCCCAGGTGAGCCAGCTGGAGTCAGGTCATGGGGAGGGCAGGTCAGGGCTTCCTTTCCTAGGATCCTGCTAGGCGCCTGGGTGCCTGGCCCTAGGAGAAGCCAGCCTCCCATTGTCCAGGTGATGGGTCCTAGGTCCACGGCAGAAAGATGACCCACCCGAGGTCACACAGTCTCACCTCCCCTGGTAAAGGGCTTTGGGTACACCCACCTTCTTCCTACCATCTGTCATGCAATGGCCCTTCCCAGGAGCATCCTGTCAGGCTAGAGGCAGCGTCCCCTCTCTTCCTCTGCGGACATGAGTCCTGCAGAATTGGCCCAGGGGCAGGTGGGGCTAGGACAGGGCTGGAGGGAACTAGACATGTGTGTTCTGGGGAAACAGAGGACATCGTGTACGTGGACCATGAGGACTGGCGGCAGGAATACGTGCTTAATGAGTCTGGGAGAATTTACTATGGGACCGAAGCACAGATTGGCGAGAGGACCTGGAACTATGGCCAGGTATGGGTGCCCAAGGCCGCATGCACTCAGGGGAGCTAGAGGCCAGCGGAGGGTAGTGGGAGAGCCGGTGCTGGCCTGGGGGTCGAGCTGGGCCACAGTGGGCCGTGGTCATCTGTGCCTTCCCTCCTTCCAGTTTGACCACGGGGTGCTGGATGCCTGCCTGTACATCCTGGACCGGCGGGGCATGCCCTATGGAGGCCGTGGGGACCCGGTCAATGTCTCCCGGGTCATCTCTGCCATGGTGAGCACCCTCATGTCTCTGAGCCCCCTCGTGTCTCTGAGCCCTACTCTCTGTCTGCCTGCTGCCTCCCCTGTATGCTTCTCCTGCCCTTTGTGATTCCTTCAGGACCCTAGCCCTGTCCCTTCCCTTGCAGAGGGTATTGTGGGGAGGGGTCTCACTTCTCTTCCCTCCATTGCCTGCCCCCACCCCTCCCTTCCTGGCTCCTGTCCCAGTTCTTGTGGAATGTAGGGCCAAACCCAAACTTGGCACACCCAGGATTCACATTCCTGTGTCAGACCGGGGGGGGGGGGGGGGGGGGCGGGCAGATCTGGGAGGGGTGGGCAGGGCTCAGGCTGCCTGCAAGATCCTGAGGCATTGGGGTGAGGGGCTGGGCTGGGGAACCACACGGCCTTTCCCCCAACTCCCCCCCACCCCATCCTGTCCTGGACAGGTGAACTCCTTGGATGACAATGGGGTCCTGATTGGGAACTGGTCTGGCGATTACTCCCGAGGCACCAACCCATCAGCATGGGTGGGCAGCGTGGAGATCCTACTCAGCTACCTCCGCACTGGCTATTCTGTCCCCTATGGCCAGTGCTGGGTCTTCGCCGGTGTGACCACCACAGGTAGTAGAGGGATGGGGAGAGGAGGAGGGAGGGAAGCCATGCTCCACCTTCACGAGTGAGCTGGGCCCAGCTGTGGCTACAGTGCAGGGGCAGGCCGGGGTGGATGGTAGGCTGGCCTTAATTACCATTAATTAGTGTTAATAACCGAGAGAGGCCTAGGGGAGAGGAAGGAGGAGGGACAAGCAAGGACAAGGCCAAGCAGGTGGACTGGCTTCCCCTAACCCCCAGCGTTCCCTGGCCTGAAGGCCTCCTGGCCCTGGTGACCCCTGACCCGGCTTGGCAACCCCAGTGCCCTTGTGCCCCTGCTGTTCCTGACTGGACACCTCACCTGGCCCCAACCCTGCCCTGTCCCCGGGCCCTGAACCCCAACCTTGGTTCCTCTGCAGTGCTGCGCTGCCTGGGCCTGGCCGCCCGGACCGTCACCAACTTCAACTCGGCGCACGACACAGACACGTCCCTCACCATGGACATCTACTTTGACGAGAACATGAAGCCGCTCGAGCACCTGAACCATGATTCCGTCTGGTGAGGCTTGGGCCAGGGATGGACTGCCGTCCTTGCCGAGGATCGGTGACCTGAGGCCTGGGGGCCGAGGGGGTGCTGGGGAGGCCTGGAGGGACTGCTCAGACCCAGCCCTCCCTCCCGTCCATCCAGGAACTTCCACGTGTGGAACGACTGTTGGATGAAGAGGCCGGACCTGCCCTCAGGCTTCGATGGGTGGCAGGTTGTGGATGCTACACCCCAGGAGACCAGCAGTGGTGAGGCGGGGCCCCGCCTGGCTCCTGTACCCCACTTTGGCTCCTCCCAGCTCCCCAGCCTGAGTCACAAACCCCAGAGCATCAGTGCTGGGCTGGGCCTCAGAGCCAGCTCCTTTAACATCACACTTCTTTCAGCTGGCTTATATATTTCCACCTTCCTATGTAACTGTTTATTTGCCTAAATTTTATTTATTTATAATTACTCAGATGGTTAATTACTCAGATGGTTCAAAAGTCAAAAGATTCAAGAGACTTCAGTGAGAGGTTTCCCATCCCCACCAAATCCACTCTTCTCACTTGCTTTTTTTACTTAAAGGTCCTGGAGATAATTAATTGAAGGGCCTTCTTATTTACGTATTTTTTAAAGTTAGAAAAGAAAGTCGTTATTATAAGTGCTACATGCTGGGAAGGAAAAAAAAAGTATGGAATTGAATAACATAAATTGTAAAAGTTCCCTATTCTCTCTGAAGAGGTTTTTGTTTGGTTTTAAGTGAATTTCTGGGTCCCACCCCAGACCTGATACATCAGACAGTAGAGGGATGGAGTCTAGGAATCTCTATTTTTGAAAGTTCCCCTGGTGATGCTGAAGATCAGCTGGGTCTGGGACCCACTCCAAGCCCTCGTGGGACACGTGGGAAGTGGTGGCACAGAGAGGGGCAGTGACTTTCTCTAGGACACAGAGCACTAGATCAGCAGCAGAGCAAACCCAGTCCCTGGTTTTCTCCCTTTCTGACCCAAATTCTCGCTTTCATCATGTCCTCTCCTGTCTGTTCCATTGCTCACTGTGAATTATATATACAGTATAGAAAAAATCAGGGTTCAGATAGGTTTGAAGAAGAAAACAGCCCCAATAACCCAGCCCTCAGAGATAGTCACGGATGACATAACCTCTAGTCTCTTTTCTGTGTCCCCATACACATGTTTCTGCAAAAATTAGACCTGTCATACACTTTGTTCTCAAGCCGGTGTCGTGTCCCCGTCCACCCTCCAGCCCCGGGCAGCGGGGCCTGCTTCCTTCTGGCCTCTTCCTTCCTCCCCCAGGTCCAATAGCCCATGCTGAGACTACATTCCTCCTCTGGTCTCTGGCCAGACCCCTCCCTCTCAATCATCTTCCCCCTGAGTTGTGCAACCCAGTGAGGCCTGTGATGCTGGAACAGCCCGGCCCAGGACCCTGGGAGATCTGAGTTCCCGCCCCCAATGGGGAAGTGGTGGGTGGGGGGCAGGTGGGGGCTCTGGGGCCAGCCAGCCCTGGGCTTGATTCCAGCTTGATCACTTCTTAGATATGTCATCTCGAGCAAGTTCCTTGCACCTTTGGGCTCTGCTGTTTTTGTGTGTCATGTGGGGATAACATGTACCATGTAGGGTGATTGGGAGAATTACATGGGATCCTCATGTATTAGAGAGACCAGCAGCATGCCTGGAATAGTCCCCACTCAGTAAATCTTAGCTCCTTCCATTCTCTCTGTATCGCACTGTCCTGTGAGATCCTGAGATCTGCTTTGCCTCGCTGAGCCTCAGTTTCCCCATCTTTAAAGGGGGCCATAGTGCTAGGTGTTTTCTAAGATTCTTTCCTGTTGGATGGTTCTCCCTTCATGTTCCATGTCCTCTCTTGCCAAGCCTCCTCCCCCCATCAGGCCATCTCCTCTAGAAAAACCTCCTGAGCACAAGGAGGACAGACTCTATATCCCACCAGCGCCATCCCCACCTCCCCACAGAGAGGACACAGCAGGCTGTAGAGCTGGAGGTTTGTTCTGGATTTTTCTGGAATGGTGGCTGCAGTGTCACTGCTCTCCCAGCCAGCAAGCAGAGCCACAAGAGGGCTCTGGGTTTGATTCGATGTAGGAGGGGAGGGTCCTGACCTCTGGGGGTCGCAGATAGGCAATATCCAACCTCAGCCAGTGGAGGAAGAGTATACGACGACTTAGTGATCAAGGCAGGCGTGTCCAGGCCCCACGCACCCCCTGCTGCCTGAGGCCAAAGGAGACTGTGCTCTTCTTTGTTTTCCTTCCCCGGGTTGGACCAGGTGGCGCTGACCCTGAGGCAGGGGGCACTGGGCCAGGGTGGGTGGGCCTCTCCCCAGCATCTGAGGGTCCCTTTCGGTCTCCTCGGACCTCTCACCTCCGTCCTGCCCTCACTCCCCCAGGCATCTTCTGCTGTGGCCCCTGCTCCGTGGAGTCCATCAAGAACGGCCTGGTATACATGAAGTACGACACGCCCTTCATTTTTGCTGAGGTGAGGCCTGTGCTCCGGGGACCAGAGCTCTGGCGTCCATCCTGGGTTCTCTGGTCCTGACTTCACCGCTGACTGACTAGCTGTGTGATCTTGGGCAAGTCGTTCTTTCTACGAGTCTTAGTTTCCTCAACTGTAAAAAAGAATATGTATTAATGGCTGCCGTGCTTCCTATACTCAGGATCAAAAGAAATAATGGGTATGAAACTGCTTAATAAGTCATAAAGCCAGTGAATGGGCATAAGGGATTACTGTCATTAATGCCCTAATGTGCTGTAAGGAGCCTCCCAGACCGGCTTCTTCCCTGCTCCCTGGTCTTGTCTGGCTCAGCTTGGAAAGTCGCCCAGTTTGGCTCTGCCAGGAGGCTCCCAACCTTTGGATCTAGCCTTCCCTGCCGCTCCAGGGTTGGGGAAGGCAGCTGGGAATCAGGCCTGCCCTCAGGCCCTCTGGCTCGCTCGTTCCTGGGTTACACCCCCCACAAACCCTCAACAGGTGAACAGTGACAAGGTTTACTGGCAGCGGCAGGACGATGGCAGCTTTAAGATTGTGTACGTGGAGGAGAAGGCCATTGGCACACTCATCATCACGAAAGCCATTGGCTCCAACATGCGGGAGGACGTCACCCACATCTATAAGCACCCAGAAGGTACTGTTCCCCTAACCCGGCCGGCTCCGGCCCATGCCACGTGTTCCTGCTGAGCACTAGCCCACCCTGCAGTAGCTGTAACTTCACCCTTGACCTTCAACCCCGCAGGCTCAGAAGCAGAGCGGAAGGCAGTGGAGACAGCAGCAGCCCACGGCAGCAAACCCAACGTGTATGCCAACCGGGACACGGCTGAGGACGTGGCCATGCAGGTGGAGGCACAGGACGCAGTGATGGGGCAGGACCTGACCATCTCCGTGGTGCTGACCAATCGCGGCAGCAGCCGCCGCACCGTGAAGCTGCACCTCTACCTCTCGGTTACCTTCTACACTGGTGTCACCGGGTCCGTGTTCAAGGAGAGCAAGAAGGAAGTGGTGCTGCAGCCAGGGGCCTGTAAGTGCTCCTTCCTGGGCCCTGTCCCCTGGATGGCTGGGCACCTCGGGGCTGTGGACACGGAGACCCTGGGAGGTCAGTCTGGGGAAAAGCAGGCCTCGGTGACGCCGTGCTCTTCTCCCCAGCGGACCGTGTGGCCATGCCTGTGGCCTACACGGAATACAAACCCCACCTCGTGGACCAGGGGGCCATGCTGCTCAACGTCTCTGGCCACGTCAAGGAGAGTGGGCAGGTGCTGGCCAAGCAGCATACCTTCCGTCTGCGCACCCCAGACCTCTCCCTCTCGGTGAGTGCGGCTTGCTGGGCGTGAGGGCTTGCCAGGGGCTGAGGCAGATCGGAAGGGAAAGAGAGAGGCCACTAAGCCAGGAGCCATTCCAGGAGGAGAAGTTCAGGGCCTGGCTCTGAGCTCTTGGGCCTCAGGCTCCTCATCTGTAAAATGAGATCATATCCCTGATTCTGTGGTACCTTCACGTAGGGAGTGGGTTGGAGTTTCCTCTCTGGCTTTTGGGGAGCCTTCTCTCAGGGACAGAAATGTGGGACTCGGGGAGGTTTTGACTCCCGAGGAAGGAGTTTTCTCTCTCTGGTGGAGTGTGCGACATGCCACACAATGTGTTTGGCGGGGGTCTCTGATGTGGGGGTGGGCCCCTCTTTCTCTCAGCTGCTGGGAGCAGCTGTGGTTGGCCAGGAGTGCGAAGTGCAGATTGTCTTCAAGAACCCCCTGCCTGTCACCCTCACCAACGTCGTCTTCCGGCTCGAGGGCTCTGGGCTACAGAGACCCAAGATCCTCAACGTGGGGTGAGTCTGGCCTCTCGGCCTGTCCCTGCTGCTGCCCCTGCTGCCTCCCAGGCTGCCCTGGGGCCCGGCTTCACTTCCTTTCTTTGTCAGGATGGGTGCGGTCTGTCAGGCCCAACCAAGCAGCTAGGGGCCAGCCAGCAGTAGCTTTTGACTCAGTTCAGTCCAAGGAGCATTTCAGGAGACCTGCTGTGGGCCTCGCCCTGCCTCCTGTCTCATTAGGGAGCTAAAACTTCCCGAGGGAATCATCAGCACTTCCTCACAAACATGGCTCAGCTCTCAGGAGTTGACCAGCCACTTTCAGGAATATTATCTCATTTGGAAACCACAGAAACCCTTTAAAGGACATTAGAGATCATCCTATGGTTAAAAGCAAAGCTTTGGGATCCTAAAGGCTTGGGTTCAAGTCCCAGCTCCATCACTCACTACCCTTGGGCAAGTAACTGATCTCCTGTAAGCCCAGCCTCAGTTTTGTCACCTGGAAAGTGAGGATCACCTGGAGCCCTGGCTCTGAGGGTCGTGGTGAGAATCAGATGCGAGGATGCATGGAAAGTATGTAGCTGGTGTGTGGCACAAAGTCAGGGCTCTGGGGGTAGCGGCCAACCACACTTTACAGATGGCGAGGCTGTGGCCACATCTCACAGGGGCTCATGGCTCATAAGGGGCAGACTCCACTCTTCCTGCCATGGCACACACCACACACGTGCTCTCAAGCTTGTTGCCTGGTTTGTGCCATGAGAGCCGAGCAGCAGTTCCAGAGCACAGGGCCCCTTGCCCCAGGCCCTCACCCAGCCTGCCTGGGCATGATCCTGGGCTAAGTGAGGCTGTGTACCCATTGAGGGCACACACAGTGCTTGTGTTCCTGGCCTGTGCTGTCATCTCTGACACAGACCCACATATGCTGCCCTGTCTCTTCCCAAGAATGGCACAGAGGGAAAGCAGAGAAGGCTAGAGGCTGCACTTTAAGATCAGCTTTCTGGGGACAAGGGGAGGCATTTTCCTCTTTCGACAAAGGCCCGCGTGGAGGTCTGGGTGGGGGAGGCAGAGGGTCCTGGCCCAGCTGCCCACCCTTCCCCCTCACAGTAGGCTCTGCCTGGTCGTGGCTGCCCCTTCTGTCAACAGGCCAAAGCTGAAAGGGTTGCTCTCCTGATCTTTGCCTCAGCCTGGCCCCTGGATGCAGTGACATGTCTCAGAGGAGTGCTTTCCAGGTGCTGCCCTATAAGGGTCTCTGGCAGCATAGAGAGGGGAGCTTGGGACTCCCAGATAGCTCACCCTGCAGGCAACTCTCACCTGCAGATGCTGGAGGAAGGTTTCCCTGTTCTGAGGGTCCCCCAGAGCTGGACGCCCTTGGCAGCCTCGCCAGACCTTTGATTCTTGCCCCAACCTGGGAGTAAGGAGAGGACCACTGAGCTGAGCACCAGACTCTTGGCTCTCTCTTCAGCTGTGGGGCTTTTGTGAGTCTCCTCCCATTTAAAGGCCCCAGTCTTCTTCCCACCAGTAAGTGAGAGGGTTGGATGACGGTTTTTCAAGGCAGGACCTTCTTGGACATTCTGTGCCTCCTCTGCTGCTATGAGGCCAAGCCAGGGCCTTCAGGACGATTGAGAGCCCCAAGGGGGAAATCCCTGAGCTGTGGGTTGGGATATATTAGATTCCAAGATGGGCGTTACTTAGCTCTCGTTTGCACATCAAAGGCTGTGGTATGGAACCCCATTATAGCATAAGGTGTGCCACCCAGTGTGGCGACTGGCCACTTAATAAACATTCCAGAACTTACTCCTCCAGACGGCTGTTGTCACCACCAAAGCAGTCACCAGCAGAGGCTGGAAGTCTGTTCCAAACGCTTCTCGGGGATTTTCCCCAGAGCCTGAATCATATTCTCTAGAATGTCCCTTGGGTGGCCTCCTTGGGGGGGTGGTTTTGACTTTGGGGAACCAGCCTAAAGTTATTTAGAGCTAATTCTAATTAATAAGTTAGGCTAACAAGGTGGGCAGTAATGCCCTTTTCAATCAGAAATGAAGTTTGGCTGTAGAGGAGGGCCAAGGAGTTTTAAAAAATGTTTCGAGCGCTGGCAGCGTGGTTGAACAGTGTATAATTGAAGGTCAGTGCTAATTTGGATGTCTAAATTCCGACATCCGTGTCAGGGAGTTGGTTTCATTATCTGTGCTCAGCTACAGGCATATTGTAGCATTCACAGCTAATGAGCTCAGCCTGAACTCGCAAACGGGTGTGGCAAAGGTCTCGCCTGACACCAGGACAGGGGCAGGGAGCGAGCTTGATGTCCCCACCTGGAACCTGGAAAGCAATTTCTCTTGGAAGTAATGATAAATAAAGGCTAGGTTCTGAAATAGTACAGTCCAATTATAGTAGGGGTTAAATAGACCTGAGAAGGCTGGTCTGAGCCTAAACAACTTTAACTTTGTATCTATGGAAAAGTGGGCACAAATTAAAAACACAAATTTGTAACCAACCAAAGTAGAGACTACCGGTCAAGTTATAGACTTAATTTCTAGTTGTATGTTATGATGGGAAGTCTGGAAATTAAGTCTATAACTTAACAGCTAGGCTATATCTATCTCTCTGCCCACTCCCCCCCCCCCCCCGCCACCCCCATGGAGCTTGGAGGCACCCTCAACACCAGCTGATTCCACCTCCTCATTTGACATTCACTTCCATTTTACAGACCCGAAAGTGAGGATCAGAGACATTCAGTAACTTCTCCTAAACCACACAGCTAACAGTGATAAACGAAGCAGGACAGAGCAGTCCAGGGAAGCCCCTTGGAAGCAGGTCCAAACGAAATGTTTTGCCCCAAGGAGAGCTCATCCTTGAAGTTGGGCTGCTGGCTTATTCCCTTGTAGGACTGGAGGCATCTGCACAGGGTCTGGCTCCAGAGACGGTCCCCAGGGCAGGCTTGGGTTGAGTAGGGGCCGGAGGTAAAGGTTTAGGCAGGTGCAGGAAAGGACAGAAGCTAACAGGCATGAGCAGATGCGGTGTAAACGCAATCCTGTTCGGTGTCTAAGGTGCGCGTTCAGATTGCCGGAGGAGCTCAGAGAAGGGCGAGATTTATTTTCCTGATGGCAGGGGGTGCTCAAGGGAGCCCTCCCTGAGGAGGTGGTGCGAGCTGGGCCTGGAGAAAGCCCAGGGGCATGGCATGAAAAGGGAGGTGAGTTGAGGGAAGGGAAGGAGCTCGGGGCTGGGGGGCAGGAGGAATAATAATGAGGCGGGGCCAGCAGGTGGGCTGAGTCACAGTGAGCCTGTGTGTCGGGTTAGGGAGCTCATCCCGTAAGAACCAAGGAAGCCAAGCCCTTGACGGGTTCAGTTCACCTCCCAGTGGTTAGAGACTAGAATGGAAAAACGAGACGGGAGGCCAGGAGGCCAGTTAGACAGCTGGTGAAACTGTGATTCCCAGAGAGCTGGTCTGGGAATAGATTTTCAGAGGTCCATGAAGAAGGGAGAAAATGAAGACGCTGTAGTGTGTGTGTAGGGGGGGGTGTGTGTGTGCACGCATGCGTGTGCCTCTCTCTCACTCTCTCAATCGCACACACACACACATGCACACGAGAGTGTGTGTCAACTTAAAGATGCCAGTTGTCTATTCTTGGGAAAGACTTTCCTTTTTTTCTGAGATAACATCCTTCTAATGTCTTGGGGTATTAAAATGCTCTTTCTTCTTTGGAAAGACGATCATGGCAGAAGATAATTAATTTCCTTCCACTTTCTTGGCAAAACTGAAAGTATTTGGCAATACTGTGTCGAACCCCAAAGTCTCGTTTCGAAGTTTCCTTGGTCTTGGAAACCCCAGGCGGGATGGGGATGGTCTGGTGAGGCAGGAGCCTCATTGACAGAGAGGGGGAGGCGGGGACAGTCTGTCCAGGTGTTTGTGGGAGCGGGGAGGGAGGAGTCCCGGATGACGCGGAGATTTCCAGCTCAGGCAGCTGGGTGGGTGGCCGCTGATCTGGCTGTGTGGAGGCGGCTGTGGGGGTCAGGCTTTGTCCTGGTCATGGGCGTGGAGATTCCAGCTGAGCCAAGAAATGTCTTAAGGGCCCCACCTTCTGCTCCTGCCTTCCTGGCTGCCCCGTCAGTTCTTACTCCCCACTCCACCCCCAGTCACCCCAGGCCCATGACCCTGTCTCTGCCCACAGGGACATTGGGGGCAACGAGACTGTGACGCTGCGCCAGACATTCGTGCCTGTGCGACCAGGTCCCCGCCAGCTCATCGCCAGCTTGGACAGTCCACAGCTCTCCCAGGTGCATGGTGTCATCCAGGTGGACGTTGCCCCAGCCCCCGGGAGCGGGAGCTTCTTCTCAGATGCTAGAGGCAACAGTCGCTCAGGAGAGACCATCCCGATGGCTTCTCGAGGTGGGGCTTAGCCCTGGGCCAGGAGCAGTGGGACTGGAGTCGGATGAGCAAGGACACTGCCTCAAGACAGGGGCCCCACACAGAGCGGCTCCCCTGGGGCTCGGGTGGAGAGGCCTGGGCCCCTGGGGAGGGAGCCCATCTTCACTTGCACTGGGTGGCGCAGATGCTAGTAATCTGTTTTTTAATGAAGCTGCTGTTCTCTCTATTGATCAGTCCATGCCAGCCCGACGAGTGTGGACCCATGGTCTGTCCCAGGGATGCGTGGGCATTTCTGGCTGCCCTGTTCAGAGAAGCATGGCTGGCAGGGCAGCGAGGGTGCCAGCTCAGCAGCTCTTGAGACAGGGCCTGCTTAGCATGAGGACAGCCTCCAGTGCTTGCCTGACCAGTCTCCTCCCACCCTAGGGGGCTTCTGCTGACCAAAGCCCTTTTGAAACCCCCTGGGTTGGGGTGGGACTGCCCCCCTTCCACGGTACCCACTGTGGGAAATAAGGACCTAAATTCCTTTTGTAGGCACATGTTTGAGATAGAAATAGGCTGGAGGACTTGCTGAGCAGCAAAGGCCACTTTCCAATATTTGTTTTCAAATATCCTTGTCTAAGAATTTTTACAAAAGTAACACATGTTCAATGTTGAATAGTAAGAAAATAGAGAAAATTGTAAAGAAGAAAATAGCAATGAGCCTCACCCACCACTATGTACAGAAAATAACCATTAACATTGTGTTCAGATGCTGCTTCCCCCCCACGTAACCTTGGTGAGCATTTCCCCATGACATTAAATATTCTTTGAAAACATCATGTGTAAGACTGGATGATAGTCTCGGCTTCCGGGCCGCCCTCCTGGTCCTCCTGAGTCTCTGCCTTCTCAGTCTTCTTGGCTGGCGCCTCTGCCTCTGCTTAGCCTCGGGCTGTTGGAGTGACTCAGGCCTCCTCTCCAGGCTCTCTCTCATCCAGCTTCACTCTGCCCAGGTGAGCTCTGCCAGTCCCGTGGTTTTAAGGATCACTGGCTCCCCAAATTGTATGTTTTCCTTGAACCTCAAACTTGTATATTTACTGCCTTCTCAACATCTCTGCTAGATGTCTCACAGACACCCCAAGTGTAACATGTCCAAGATCAAACTCCTGACCTGCCTCCGGCACATCCTCCTGCAGCCCCCTCCATATCAGTAAATGGCAACTCCATCTTTCTGGTTTCTTGGGCCCCAAATCCTGGTGTCTCCCTTGACTCCTTTCTTTCTCTCACATCCCCCATCCAATCTGTCAGCACATCTCAGTGGTTCTATCTCCCGTCCATTTGTGTCCAGAATCTGACCCCTCCTCATCACCTACAGCTGCCACCCTGCCAGAGCTGCCTTCATCTCTCACCTGGATTGTTGGACCCGCTTCCTAGCCATTTCCCCACCTCCGCTCTTGCCCTCTGATACTCTGCTCTTTATGTAGCAGCCGGAATGAACAGGTGACCCCATCGGTTCAATCCTTTGCTCAAAACCTTCTACTGGCTTCCCCCAAAACCAGAGGCCTTACAGTGCTCTGTGACTCCACTCTCACCTCCCCTCCCCACTCCCCAGGCCCGGTCCGTTCCAGGTCCCTGCAGGGCTACGCGCTCTGCCTAAGTTCTTCCCCAGATGGCTCCGTGGTTCGCTCCCTCGTCTCCTTCAAGTCTTGCTTAAGTGCCACATCTCTGTGAGGGCTTCCCTACCATCCCATTCTAAAATTTCAGCACCTTCCACACTCCCTATGCCCCTTTCTGCCTTATTTTTCTCCGCAGCACATATTACCATCTGACATTCTATATATTTAATTCTTTGCATTAGCTGTTTATTATCAAACTCTCTCTACCAGTACTGCCCCATCCTAGTCTAAGCCACCATCCCCCCTCACTTGGATTGAAGCCCCAGCCCTCACTAGCCCGCCCCCCCCCCCCCCCCCACCACCCCCCCCCCCCCCGCCCCCGCCCTGTCTATTCTCAACTTGGCAGCCAGGGGGATGCTTTTAAATGTCAGTCAGATCATGTCACCAATCCACTCACACCCTCCAGTGCCTCCTCACCTCTTGCAGAATAACAGCCGTGGTTCTCCTTGTGACCCTGGGGGCCCTGCAGGGGTGGTCCTATCCTCCTCTGATCTCAGCCCCCTACCCTCCATCACTCAGCTTCACCTTTCTTGTTTCTTGAAGCCTCCACCTCAGGGCCTGTGGACTTGCTGTTTCCCCTGCCTGGCACACTCTGCCCCAACACCCACGTGGCTGGCACCCTCCCTGCCTTTGAGGTCGTTCCTCAAATATCACTATCTTAATGAGGCCTTTTCTGGCCGTCCTATTTTAGAGTGCACCCCACTCCCCTCCTCAGTACCACTTTTCCAGCTTTATTTTTCTCCATAGCACTTATCCGCATCCAACATACTATTTTAACCCTGCATCTGTCTAGTGTGTCTCCCCTCCCCCAACTAGAATATAAACTTGTGGAGTATATATCTCGTGATTTTTGTCCAATTTGTTCTTTGCTATATGTTCAGAATTCAGCGCATAGAAATGCTCGCTTGATACTTGCTGAGTGAATAAGAATGGAGGCACTAATCTATTTAGACATAATAACTCATATCATCGTCCCGACAACCTTGTAAGGTAGGCTGTACTTCTGTGCCCCCTCCACAGATGCAGAACTGAGGCAAAAGGGGTTAGGTAATTTGTCCATCATCATTTAGCCGTCTGGTAGGATTAGAACCGGGGAGTCTGGCTCCACAGCCGATAGTCCGTCTCAGATTGAAAGTGGCCCCACAGGGTCTTAATGCCGCCCCCAAACTGTGCTTCCCCTAGTTGTGCCATCTCATTGTCACTATAATGACCCAGCCAAAAACCTGTAAGTCGCCACTGATTCCTCCCTTTCCTTTCTTCTAACAGTCAATCCATCAGCAAGTCTTTTTTTTCTGCTTCTTTCTCCCCAAATCCTCCCAGCACGTAGTTGTGTATTTTTAGTTGTAGGTCCTTCTAGTTGTGGCACCTGGGACGCCACCTCAATGTGGCCTGATGAGTGGTACTATGTCCGCGCCCAGGATCCAAACCAGCAAAACCCTGGGCCGTGGGGAAGCAGAGCACGCGAACTTAACCACTCGGCCACAGGGCCGGCCCCCATCAGCAAGTCTTATCAGCCCTACTTCCAAAATATGTCTGAACCTGTCACTCTCTCCACGGACGCTGTCACTGTGCTCTCCCGACACAACTGCTCTACCCTCCTGGTGTGTTTCCACTCTTGTTCTTGAATAATCCAATTTCTACACAGCCAGTGAGCTTTCTGAGCTTTCAATTAAATGCTGGTGCCCTCCTGCTTTAAACCTTCCAGTGCTTTCCCGTCACCCTTGGAACCATCCGAAGTCCTACCCTGCTCCATCTGGCCCCGCGGACCCCTCCACCCTCATATCCACCATGCGCCCCTCGTCCTTCTGCCTCAGCCCCACCGTCCTTCTGCTTCTCAAACTCACCACCCTTCTACCTAAGACTTGGCCCCTTGCTCCTCTTCCGGAGGAACATTCTTCCCCCGTGGGTGGCATGGCCGGTCCCCTCCTGTTGTTCAGGTCTCAGCTTAAATGTCACCACCTCAGGAGGCTGTTCTCTGGCCATGACTCTGGTTAGTCTTCCGGCCTCCCAGTCTCTCCAGCATATCACCCTGTTTATTTCGCCTCCTGCCCAGCACCTATTCTTTCACATCAGCGTGATTGTTTATTGATTAAATTCTGTCTTTTTTCTCTAAAAGGTGAGCTCCATAAGACTTCAGACCTTGTCTGTCTTGTTCACACCCTCATCCCGGGTCCTAGAACAGGGCCTGGTACAGAGCCGCACAGGAAATGTTTGCTACTTACAGATTTAAAAGCAACAATCTGCAAAATGTGACTTATCATTGTTCCTTGATTTATGGAGCAAACTCCAGCGGTTGCACCAAGTTTTTTTTTTTTTTTTTTAAAGATTTTATTTTTTCCCTTTTTCTCCCCAAAGCCCTCCGGTACATAGTTGTATATTCTTTGTTGTGGGTCCTTCTAGTTGTGGCATATGGGACGCTGACTCAGCATGGTTTGATGAGCAGTGCCATGTCCGCGCCCAGGATTTGAACCAACGAAACACTGGGCCGCCTGGAGCAGAGCGCGCGAACTTAACCACTCGGCCACGGGGCCAGACCCCCCAAGTTTTTAATAACAAATGAACAAATTCTGTCCCATAGATGTGACCTGATTTATTTGATTAATCCCTCGTTCCTGGAAATGTAAGTCTTCCCAACGTTTTGCTATTACACACAGAGCTATGATAAATATCCTTGTACGAGCACATAAATCTTTGTGCTCGTTTTTATTATTCCCTTAAAATAATCTCTTAGAGTGAGAATTACTGGGTAAAGGGATTGAGCGTGTTTAAGGTGGTTGATACATTTTGTTAAATTAGTTTCCAGAAAGATTGAGCAGTAACACAACAGTATCTTTTTTTATTGAGCACCTGGGAGAAAAGGTGAGAGCTTAAGATTTCTCACAATTTTGTAACTTGCTTCACATTTGTTCATTTTACCATGGTCTTCTGTATTTATTAGAGCTTAAAAATGCTTGAAATCCTCAAAAAGAAAAAAAAAGGGGGGGAAAGCAGTGCTATTCTCCAAACAGCTGGAGGGAAATAAACAAATATATGTTGAGCTCCTACTATGAGTTAAGCTCAAACTAGGTGCTTTATGGGGATCATCTGCCTTAGTTCTCTGGAAGAGGGCATTAGGGTCCCTGTTGTCCCAGCTCAGTCTGCTCTGGCCTCAGGCCTCTGGTTCCCCTCCCACTAGAATGTGAGCCCCCGGAAGGTAGGGACCTTATCTCTCTTACTCACTGCCGATTCACAGTCCATGACATGGAGGAGGTGCTCAATTAAATCTGTTGAATGGAAGATGAACTAAAATGGAGGGTGACGGGGAGTCCTGAAGCTTGGGGGAGCAGCGGAGGATTGTGTTTTGGAGCATTTGTGGGAAGAATAGCTGATGGGTGCCTAGAGCCGCTCTGGGACAGAGAGACATGAATGGGTCTCAGGGGAGCTGGATAATGCCCAGCAGAGCTCTTGCTGGGACAGCAGCTCAGAAAACTGTGCTAGGGAAACCTATTTTATGCTGTTTATATTTAGTCATATGATTATTTCCTTTACATCATCCTTTATGGAACAGAGTGCAATTTTTTTTTTAAAAAAAAAACAGAAGGTGATCTTAGTTTTGGTTTTAGGAAATCCACTAGAGTTGTCCTCTTGGTTGGTGGCCCTGGACAATGATGAGCCAGGCATTGTCTCTGAGTCTTGGCGACCTGTTCTGGTTTTCCTAGGACACCTGGTATATAAAGTTGATCATCAGGCAGGAAGTGGATTCTTTGCATCAGTAGCCCAGGGTTTCCTGAGTGTAAAGAACCAGTATTCTCCCTAATTCCCATGCCCCAAGAGTTTCAGTTGGGAAGATTAGTGTGGACTATGGTAGCTTCAATGAAAGCCCAACAGCAGGGAAGGGGACCATCCTAGGCCTGGAGAATCAGGCTGGATAGGAGACTCCCTGAACCCCATGTGGGTGGGTTCGGTTTGGCAAAACCTGTGACTAATTCTGGAAGCGCCTGCAGCTCCTGGGCCCAGGGAGCAAGTGTGGGTGTGGAATCCCGAGAGTGCATATACCAACTCCTGCAGTTGGTTTTCTAAGAGGACGTTGAGTGGGTGGGAGAAACACGGCAGACACTGTGGACAGCAGAGTGCTCCCCAAATAAGCATGGAAGCTGGAAGGCCTGCCCTTTTGGTCAGAGTTCTTGGAAAATCCTGGGAGAGGTAAAAACACCGAAAGGAAGATTTTTCTCTTCCCGCTCATTAATCCAGGTGGAGCTAATTACAAATTTAAAAGCAAAAATTTAATGTGACTTATAAATGTTTTTCAGATATATGGATTGGACTTCAGTGGTTGCATTTCATTTTAAATAAAGTTAATTTTTAAAATAATAGCTAGCTTCAGCTGTTCGAAGATCCACCCCGGAAAGGGATTTTTGTCCACAGTTAGACCAGAATCTTACAGGAGACTCTGACTGGGAGGGTCCAGCCATGGTGGTGGCCAAGGGACCCATTCCTTCACCCAATTAACAAATATTTAGTGGCATGTACCAAGCAATGGGCCAAGTACTGTAACACAGGACAAGCCTAGTTCCTGCCTTATGGAGCTTACAACCTGAGAGAGAAACAGATTGGTTGAGTAACTGCACAAAACAAAAGAGAGTAAATAGCCCCGAGGTTTACAGTAAAGGCATGTGACCTGGCCTGCTGGTGGGGGTTAAGAAAGCTTTATCTGAATAGGTGACCCTGGAGGATAGCTAGCCAGAGAGGGAAGGGAGATCACTCCAGGCAAAGGGAATAGCCTGTGCAAAGACCCTGGGGTGGAAGGGAGTCTGGAAGCATACACAAGACTAAAAGAAGGGCAGTGTGGCTAAAGCAGAGAGAGCAAAGGGCAGAGTGGAGGAGGTGAAGCTGAGGGACACAGGGCCAAGACTTGGGGGGCCTTCTAGCCACAGTGAGGATCTTGGTCTGCAGTGGGAAGCCTGTGAAAGATTTAAGGAATTAGAGGTGACATGACCAGATTGAGTGTTTTGAACAGATTACTCTGCCTGTAGTGTCAAGAATGAATAGAAGCAGGGCTGGAGTGGATGCAGAGACACAGATTGGAAAGCAGTTGTAGTCGTTTATGGTAGAGATTGTAGTTTGGGCCAGAGCAGTGGTGCTGGAGACAGAGTGGAAAACTTGGAGAAATATCCAGGAGGTAAAATTCACAGGACTTTGGGAGGGATGGGATGTGGCTAGGTGGAAGGCAGAGAGGAGCAGTAAAGAGAAGCCCCAGGTTTCTGGCTTGTGGAACAAGACTGATTGGTGGTGCCATCCACTGATACAGGGACGGCTGTCCCTCACCAGAGAGGAAACTGCAAGGGAGGGTGTGGCTTAGAGACACAGAGTCAATCCCCTTTGTATGGCTCTCTTCTACCTGGAAATTTTCCTTTGGTTGACTTCTGGAGGATTTTGGCTTTGGTTTGAATGAAACTGTTCCTTACCCCAGGGTTCTTAAGTGTAGTCCCTAGACTACTGACATTAGAATCACCTGAGATGCTTATTAATAATTCAGATTTCTGGGCCCCAGCATAGACCTCATGAACAGAATCCCTGCAGCAGGGGCCAAGAAGTCTGTATTTTAACAAGCTCACTAAGGGTTTTACTCCCGTGCACACTAAGGATTGAGAACAACTTTTCCCAAGCCATCCCTGCCTACACCCTTCTTGGGCCAGCAGCAGCCATGAGACCACATGCCCAGTGTGCTGATTTCCAACCACTTGTCTTCTTCAACCTTTGAGTTGAAGAAGGCTTGCAAGACAAGGGGCTCCTGGGGCAGGAAAAAGAGGACTCAAAAATAGGAGCTGTTCCTATGAGCTGTAAACACATGGACAAGGTGCTACAACAGGCGCCAGTGGCATAAGATGTACTAAAAAGAATCAAGCCCTTCCTTCAAGGGGCTCCCGCCCAGTGGGGGTGACAGGCATGTAAGCATTCAAAACACAGCAAATGCATACGCAGTACTTACTAGAAGCCAGGCACTGTTCCAAGTGCTTTATATTTACTAACTCACTTAGTCCTTCCAACAACCTTAAAAGATAGGTTCTGCATAGCAGTGGTGGCGATAAAAGGATGCTGAGGGCCCCAGGAGAACTATGAAGGGCTTCATGGAGGTGGTTATCAGATGAGCCACAAAAGATGAGAAAAAGTCAAGTCCAAGAGGCAAGAAGGACAGAGGAATCATCCAGTGTGTGCAAGGTACAGAAATGTGAGACAACACAGTATATTTGGAAAATGCAAACAGTTTGATGAGGACTGGCATATAGGTGCGTGATGAAGGCAAAGTTGCAAGGAATGTGGAGGAAGAGGCAGGCCTGGCCAGACCATTAAAAATCCTTTTGCCGTATTTCGGAGCTTGAACTTTCTTTTGAAAGTACGACGGAGCTTTCAGTTAGGGATGATACGATCAGCGTTGCATTTCAGAAGATTCATGATGAAAGCAACATGGAAAAGAACTCACAGAGGAGTTGGGCTGGAGGTGGGCAGACCAGAGTCTTCTCACTGTGAGAGACGGGGGAACCCGAAAGAGGGCAGAGGCAGTGAAAGAGAAAAACAGGGGTGGGTGGGAGGTTCTATAGAAGTAGAGCTGATTAGACTTGGCGATGGATTTGATTTGGAGGGGAGGGAGGACAGAGTTAAGGACAGTGGTCTGGGTTTCTGACTCATGGGTCAAGAGAGGTGCCATGGACAGAAACACGGAGCCCAGGAGGAAGGGCAGAATTTTAAAGGGACAATAACTTCCAGTTTTCAGTCTGGCAGGTAAGGAGCTTGGAAGTCCTCACTCCTGTCCTCACAACAGGAAAAGATGAACAAACTGGAAACAATAACTCTTCTTACATCTGCTGGAGGATTGAAGTCATGGGGGACATGCCCCCCAAATTTGAGAGACAGACAAGCAGATACAGAGAATCACAACTCACTGAAACAGAGGCCCAGGAGCAGAAAGCTCTGTGGGAACGAGCGCCAGGATGGGAAGTGTGAACTCTCACCAACAAAGCACTGGAGGCTCAGTGCAGACAAATCTGAGAGTTTAAGCTCTAGGGGCCCAGTCTTAGGGGGTCCCCACACTTTCCTGAGCTTTACCTCCAGGAGCTCTACTAGGTTCTCACAGTGAAGATCACAGAAAAAAGCCCCTTGTGGGTCTGGCAGGGAAAGGGGAAAAGCAGCCCTTTTGAAACACACCCAGAGCATTCTGTTCTTCTTAAGGCCTGCCTTCAGAAGGAACTATTCTACCAGAGCCGAAGTGACCTGGGAAGAGGGAAATACCCGACTCCAGGCTGCTCTAGCCTTCTTGTCTTACCTACCAGTGGGAGGAGGGGGAGACAGGACTGAGGAGCCCGTGTGCAGTTCACAGTCCAGAGGCACAGGCTCACTGAAAGACTGAGAGCTGAACACAGGACTACAAGACGCTTCCCCTCGCCGTCACCTCACCACCACATCAGCAGAGCTCCCATGTAACAGGGGATACAACGGAAAGACTGCACGTCTCAGACCTTATTTAAGAAGTCTCTAGGGGCTGGCCTGGTGGCACAGTGGTTAAGTGTGCACATTCTGCTTCAGTGGCCCGGGGTTCACTGGTTCAAATCCCAGGTGTGAACATGGCACTGCTTGGCAAACCATGCTGTGGTAGGCATCCCACATATAAAGTAGAGGAAGATGGGCACAGATGTTAGCTCAGCGCCAGTCTTCCTCAGCAAAAAGAGGAGGATTGGCAGCAGATGTTAGCTCAGGGCTAATCTTTCTTGAAAAAAAAAAAAAGAAGTCTCTAGGGAACTCCAAAGACAACAAGGGAGACAATAATGAGGACACCAGAGGAAATTTTAGCCTCTGACATTTACAGATACAGAAAACAATAGAGACAGCCTAACCCCTAGCCAGGTAAACATAAAACCTCACACTGAAAGCTTATTTACCTCAGTTCATTTGACCCAGTACACCTGACTTTCAACACAAAAATTAAAAAGCATACCTAAAGGTAAAAAAAACACCAACAATTTGAAGAGACAGAGTGAGCATCAGAACCAGACTGAGATGTGGCAGAGATATTGGAATTATCAGACCGGGAATTTAAAACAACTATGATCAATATGCTAAGGGCTTTAATGGAAAAAGTGGACAACATGTAAGAAGAGGTGGGTAATATAAGCAGAGAGATGTAAACTAAGGACCAAAAAGAAATGCTAGAAATAAATAATACCATAACACAAAGGAAGAATGCCTTTAATGGGCTCATCAATAGACTGGATATGGCCAAGGAAAGAATCAGTGAACTTGAAGAACTATCAGTAGAAATTTCCAAAACTGAAATGCGAAGAGAAAAAAAATGAAAAAGACACTGGAGAATATCCAAGAACTGTGGGACAATTACTAAAGGTGTAGTATATGCATAATGAGAATACCACAAAGAAAAGAAAGAAACAGAAGAAATATTTGAAGCAATAATGACTAAGAATTTTCCAAAGTTAATGATAGACGCCAGACACAGATCCAGGAAGCTTAGAAAACACCAAGCAGGACTGAAAAAAAAAAGGGCTGGCCCCGTGGCCGAGTGGTTAAGTTCGCGCGCTCCGCTGCAGGCAGCCCAGTGTTTCGTTGGCTCGAATCCTGGGCGCGGACATGGCACTGCTCATCAGACCACGCTGAGGCAGCGTCCCACATGCCACAACTAGAAGGACCCACAACGAAGAATATACAACTACGTACCAGGGGGCTTTGGGGAGAAAAAGGAAAAAATAAAATCTTAAAAAAAAAAAAAATCTATGCCTAGACATCATATTCAAACTGCAGAAAACCAAAAACCAAGAGAAAATCTTGAAAGAAAGCTGGGGTGGGAGGGAACCTTATCTACAGAGGAGCAAGGATAAGAATTACATCAGCCTTCTCACCAGAAACCACGCAAGCAAGAAGAGAGCAGAGTGTAATGTTTAACATGTTAAAGGAAAAAAGCCCCCCAATCTGGACTTCTGTATCCAGCAAAACTGGGGGGGTGGGGGAGGGGGTGACCTCATCAAGCCAACACCCCAGGAGACAAGATAGCAAGAGCTGATGGAGAAAACCCCAAGAGCACGCAGGAGAAAGTGCTCCTGCCCCCAACCTGCCCCGGGCCCACTCCACTGCCTAGGATCTCAGCTGAAAGCGGAGGGCTTAGAATACACAGCTCTCGACCCCCACCCAGTGGTGACAGGCTGTAACTGCAACCAAATAATATCAGAATGCAAAAAACCCAACCCACATACTCTAACATCAGACACTCCATCAAATCTCCAGACCAGAGAGAAAATGACAAACACCCAGAATTCAGTCCTGAGGATACAGAAATATATAAGCTAAATGACCATGAATTCAAAATAGCTACCATAAAAAAAACTCAATGAGGCAAAAGAGAATGTAGAGAAACAATCCAACGAATTCAGGAGCTACTTCACAAAAGAGATTGAAACTATAAAGAAGAATCAATCAGAAATATTAGAGATGAAAGACACAATGGAAGAGATAAAACAAAATACGGATTCCCTGAATGCTCGAGTGGACATCACAGAGGAGTGTATCAGCATAATTGAAGATAGACATGTTGAAATGCTCCAGACAGAGGAGAAAGAACTAAGACTAAAAAGAAATGAAGAAAGTCTCCGAGAAATATCCTACTCAATGAGGAAACGCAACATAAGAATGATACGTATTCAAGAAGGAGAAGAGAAGGAGAATGGAGCAGAAAGTGTGTTCAAATAAATAATAGCAGAGAACTTCCAAAATCTAGGGAATGAGAGGGAAATCTGTGTGGAAGAGGCTTCCAGATCTCCTAGATTTGTCACTGTAAAAAGACCTACTGCAAGGCATATAGTAGTAAAGCTGACAAAAATGAATGACAAAGAAAAGACTAAGGGCAGCAAAGCAGAAGAAAATAACCTACAAAGGAACCCCATCAGGCTTTCAGTGGATTTCTCTGCAGAAACCTTACAAGCTAGGAGAGAATGGAACAACACATTCAAATCTTTTTTCTTCTACTTTTCCTCCCCAAACCCCCCCAGTATATAGTTGTATATTTTTAGTTGTGGGTCCTTGTAGTTGTGGCATATGGGATGCCGCCTCAATGTGGCCTGACAAGTGGTGCCATGTCTGTGCCCAGGATCCAAACCAGTGAAACACCAGGCTGCCAAAGCGGAGCGCACGAACTTAACCACTCAGCCACAGGGCCAGCCCCCAAATCTTTAAAAAACAAAAACATTCAGCCAAGAATACTCTATCCAGCAAAAATATCCTTGAGATATGAGGGAGAAATTAAAACTTTCCCAGACAAACAAAAGCTAAGGGACTTGGTAGCCACGAGATGCCCCCCCCCCCCCATAAGAAATCCTCAAGAAGGCGCTCACACTTGAAAAAAAAAAGGGGGTCACAAAACACAGAGTAAGGAGATAAATAGGTAGACATAATCAGAATAGGATAGCCAATATTCACCTATAGCATTAAGCTAACGGGACGGAAAACACCAAGAACAAAGATAATCCTGTCATTTTAACCACAAACTCACAACACAAGTTGGAATAAGATATGAGGAAAACAACCTAGGGGGGAGGAGAAAGGGACTGAATTAGTTTAGACTAAGGAAATAAGAGGCCATCAGAAAATGGACTATCTTATACACTTATATATCTGAATACAAACCTCAGGATAACCACTAAACAAAAAAGCATAACAGAGACACAAAGAATAAATGAGGAGAAAACAAAGAAACACATCATAAAAAACTACATAATTCAATGGGTAGACCAAAACACACAGGATGAGAAAAGGAAATGCAGGAAAACTGGAAAACAAGTGATAAAATGACAGCATTAAGCCCTCATACATCAATAATCACCCTAAACGTAAATGGATTGAATCCTCCAACAAAAAGACACAGAGTGGTGAGATGGATTAAAGAACAAGACCCAACAATTTTTGTTGCCTCCAGGAAACACATCTCAGCTCCAATGACAAACACAGGCTCAGAGTGAAGAGATGGAAGATGATACTCCAAGCTAATGGCAAACAGAAGAAAGCAGGTGTCGCAATACTTATATCAGACAAAGTAGACTTCAAGATAAGGCAGGTAAAGAGAGACAAAGAGGGGCAATATAGTGATCAAAGAGACACTCCATCAGGAAGAAATAACTCTTATAAATATCTATGCACCCAACCCTGGAGCACCAAATTTCCTAAAAAGAAGATATTACTAATAACACAATTATAGTACGGGACCTCAACACTCCACTCACATCAATGGATACATCATCCAGACAGAAAATCAACAAGGAAACAGTGGAATTAAATGAAAAGGTAAACCAGTTAGACTTAATAGACATATATACTCCATCCAGAAACAGAAGAATACACATTCTTTTCAAGTGCACACGGAACATTCTCAAGGATAGACTGTATGTTGGGAAACAAGGCAAGCCTCAATAAATTTAAGAACATTGAAATAATAACAAGCATCTTTTCCGATCATAATGCTATAAAGCTAGAAATTAATTACAAGAAAAAAGCTGAGAAAGGGACAAAGATGTGGAGACTAAACAACATGCTATTGAACAAGCAATGGATCATTGAAGAAATTAAAGGAGAAATCAAAAAATATCTGGAGACAAATGAAAATGATAACATACCATACCAACTCATATGGGATGCAGCAAAGGCCATACTAAGAGGAAAATTCAGGGGCTGGCCCCATGGCCGAGTGGTTAGGTTCATGCACTCCACTTCGGCAGCCCAGGGTTTCACCAGTTTGGATCCTGGGTGCAGACATGGCACCACTCATTAAGCCATGCTGAGGTGGCATCCCACATGCCACAAGTAGAAGGACCCACAACTAAAAATACACAACTATGTACCAGGGGGCTTTGGGGAGAAAAAGGAAAAATAAAATCTTTAAAAAAAAAAAAAGGGAAATTCATCACAATACAGGCACACCTTAACAAACAAGAAAAATCCCAAATAAGCAATCTCAAATTACACCTAACTGAATTAGAAAAAGAAGAACAAACAAAGCCTACAGTCAGAAGAAGGAGAGAAATTTAAAAAACAGAGCAGAAATAAATTCTATTGAAACAAAAAAAGGCAGTGGAAAGGATCAATGAAACAGAGTTGGTTCTCTGAGAAGATAAATAAAATTGACAACCCCCTAGCCAGACTTACAAAGAAAAAAAGAGAAAGCTCAAATAAACAAAATCAGAAATGAAAAAGGAGAAATAACAGACTGCACAGAAATACCATGGATTATAGGAGAATACTACAAAAAACTAAATGCCAACAAAATGGATAATCTAGAGGAAATGGATAAATTCTTAGACTCTTACAACCTCCCAAAGCTGAATCAAGAAGAAACAATCTGAATAGACCAATCACAAGGAAAGAGAATGAAAGAGTAATGAAAAGCATCCCAAAGAATAAAACCCCAGGACCAGATGACCTCCCTGAGGAATTCCACCAAACCTTTAGAGAGGATTTAATACCTGTCCTGCTTAAGCTATTCCAAAAAATTAGGGAAGATGGAACACTTCCTAACACATTCTACGAGGCCAACATCACTCTGATACCAAAGCCTGACAAGGACAACACAAAAAAGGAAAACTACAGGTCAATATCACTGATAAACAGATGCGAAAATTCCTAACAAAATTTTGGCAACCCGAATTCAGCAATACATCAAAAGGATCATACATCATGATCACATGGGATTCATACCAGGGGCATAGGGATGGTTCAACATCCGCAAATCAATCAACGTGATACAACACATCAACAAACCGAGGAGTAAAAATCACATGATCATCTCAATAGACACAGAGAAAGCATTTGACAAGATCCAACCGCCATTTATGATAAAAACTCTTAATAAAACGGGGATAGAAGGAAAGTACCTCAACATAATAAACACCATATATGATAAACCCCCAGCCAACATCATATTCAATGGGCAAAAACTCAACAGCATCCCCCTAAGAACAGGAACAAGTCAAGGATGCCCTCAATCGCCACTCTTATTCAACATAGTACTGGAGATTTGGGCCAGAGCAATAAGGCAAGTGAAAGAAATAAAGGGACTCCAAATAGGGAGTGAAGAAGTGAAACTCTTGCTGTTTGCAGATGACATGATCTTATATATAGAAAACCCCAAAGAATCCATCAGAAAGCTAACAGAAATAATCAACAACTGCAGTAAAGTTGCAGGGTATGAAATCAACTTACAAAAATCATTTGCTTTTCTATACTCCAATAATGCACTTACAGAAAGAGAACTCAAGAATACCATTCCATTTGCAATCACAACTAAAAGAATAAAGTACCGAGGAATAAATTTAACCAAGGAGGTGAAGGACTTATACAATGAAAACTATAAGACATTACTGAAAGAAATTGATAATGACATAAAGAGATGCAAAGATATTCCATGCACATGGTTTGGAAGAACAAACATAGTTAAAATGTCCATACTACCCAAAGCAATTGACAGATTCAATGCAATCCCAATCAGAATCCCAATGACCTTCTTCGAGGAAATAGAGCAAAGAATCCTAAAATTCATATGGGGCAATGAAAGACCCCAAATTGCTAAGGCAATCCTGAGAAAACAGAACAAAGCTGGAGGTATGACAATCCCTGACTTCAAAATGTACTACAAAGCCATAGTGATCAAAACGGCATGGTACTGGTACAAAAACAGGCACACAGATCAATGGAACAGAACTGCAGAAATAAAACCGCACATCTACGGACAGCTAATCTTCAACAAAGGTGCCAAGAACATACAACGGAGAAAAGATAGTCTCTTCAATAAATGGTGTTGGGAAAAGTGGACAGCCACATGCAAAAGAATGAAGGTAAACTGTTTTCTCATGCCATACACAAAAATAAACTCAACTTGAAGATACGTCCTGAAACTATAAAACTCCTGTAAGATAATATAGGTAGTACACTCTTTGACATCGAACTAAAAAGGATCTTTTCAAATACCATGTCTTCTCAGACAAGGGAAACAAAAGAAAAAATAAACAAGTGGGAGTTCATCAGACTAAAGAGCTTCTGCAAGGCAAAAGAAACTAGAATAAAAACACACAGACAACTCACTAAATGGGAGAAAATATTTGCAAATCATATATCTGACAAGGGGTTAATCTCCATAATATATAAGGAACTCACACAACTGAACAATAAAAAAATAAAACAGCCCAATCAAAAAATGGGCAGAGGATATGAACAGATGTTTTTCCAAAGAAGATATACAGATGGCCAATAAACACATGAAAAGCTGTTCAACATCACTAACCATCAGGGAAATGTAAATCAAAACTACACTAAGATACCACCTTACACCTGTTAAAATGGATATAATCACTAAGACTAAAAATAAATGTCGGAGAGGGTGTGGAGAAAAGGAAATCCTCACACACTGCTGGTGGAGTGCAAACTGTTGCAGCCACTATGGAAAACAGTATGGAGATTCCTCAAAAAACTAAAAATAGAACTACCATATGACCCAGCTATCCCACTACTGGGTTTCTACCCAAACAATTTGAAATCAACAACCCAAAGTAACATATGCACCCCTATGTTCATTGCAGTACTATTCACAATAGCCAAGACATGGAAACAATCCAAGTGTCCATCCACTGATGATTGGATAAAGAAGATGTGGTATACATATACAATGGAATACTACTCAGCCATTAAAAAGACAAATTCATCCCGTTTGCAATAACATGGAAGGACCTGGAGGGAATTATGCTAAATGAAATAAGCCAGACAGAGAAAGACAAACACCAGATGATTTCACTCACATGTGGAATATAAAGAAACACATGGACAAAGAAAACAGTTCAGTGGTTACCAGGGGAAGGGAGGCGGGGGGTGGTCACAGGGGGTGAAGGGGAGCACTTATGTGGTGACAGTCAAGAAATAATGTACAACTGAAATCTCACATTGATGTGAACTATTATGAAGTCAATAAAAAAAGAAATTCTTTAGAAATAATGAAAATTATGTAGGTCAGAACCTCAGATCTACAGAAAGGAAGAACTTTACAGAAAATAAAGGTAAAATAAAAAAGGAAGATAACTAGAATTTCATACATGTCCGATTCGGGTACTTTGGGACTTCCAACTAGATGTCCCGCGGGCAGCTGAATGTGTGGATCGTCTCAGAAGACTGATCGTGAGTGGAGACAGGGAGGAGATGGGCGCCATCGTCCCCAGGGAGGGAGACGGCCCAAGGAAAGGGTGGTTTCACTGGACCCCTGAAGGTAGTCAGGGCAGTTAATTCATTCAACCAACAAAGGCTATACACTGTGCCAGGTTCTGTAGGTACTTGGCGATGGAAATAGAGATAGCAGGAAGGGTGACCAGGAGACAGACAAGTAAATCAGTTACATTATGGGGCTGACTAGGGTAAGCATACAACAGAAATTTGAAAAAGAAAACTTTTATTTTTTATTTAAAAACTACACAATACAAAAAAAAAAAAGATCTCAAAGAGAAAAGCACAAAAAATTACCTACAGTTTCACCATCTAAAGAAAACCAAGTTAACAATCTGATGTATCTTTCAAACTTTGTATTTTATTTTCCGAAGGCGGGCGCCCTCTCCTGTTCAGCAAGAGGAACAGTTGGATTCTTACTGGAAGCGGCGCGGCGCCGGGGAAGACGTGGCCGGCGCTGCTGTGGGGGCCGGGACCTAAGTGAAGACGATGGAGAGGGGAAGCGGCACGATCCTCGCCCTCACGCTGGGCAGTCAGACTTCAGAGAGGGATGCGCCCGCTCCGCACGCTCCGCGGACAACGGCCGGGGCAGCACGGATGGGCGTGCCCGCCGCCTAACCGCCGACCGCGGTGACGGGCAGAGGGCGGGGCGGCGCCGGATCTGCCTGGGCGGGGCCTTGTGACGCCGCGTCAGTTTCTCTGCTCTCGCGGCTCATTGGCTCGCCATTGCGGTCCTTTTCCGGGGCAGGGAAGCTGGTCGCGGAGCCGGAAGCGAGGCAGCCCTCGGGTTCGAGACAGCTGTGGCGGCGTTTACAGCAGAGCGACCCGGTGTCAGTGAAGCCGACCAGCTTCCCCGGAAATTCAGGCTCCAGCCCGAGTTGGGGAAGACCGCCAGCGTTCTGGTGACTTAGGGAAGGGTGCTAAGTCAGATCGCGAAAGACGCGGCGCAGATCGAGACAGCCGAGCCACTGAGGGCCGCCGGCTGCCCCGCCCCTGGGAGGAGTCCGGAAACCTCGCCGCGGAGGAAGGAACCCAAAAGGGCCGCCCCCGGGGCGGAGCCCGCCGGCCATGGCCACGCCCCCGGGGGCCGGTCCCGCAGTTCTGCGCTTCGCGGCCGCAGCCAGCTGGCAGGTCGTACGCCGACGCTGCGTCGAGCACTATCCGCAAGTGCTGGAGTTTCTGCGAGCCCTGCGCGCTGCTGCCCCTGGTTTGGTTCGCTACCGGCACCATGAACGCCTGTGTATGGGCCTAAAGGCCAAGGTATTGAAGCCAGTAGGACCTGGGAGAGGGGAAGGGGGCGCGATGGGAGGACCTAACAAGGGCCAGCCGCATAGGGGTGGCGAATGGAACCGGTGGAAAAGGGCAACTTGCCCTGAAATGGGTATTCTGAGCTCAGTAGCCTTCACAGGTGGTGGTAGAGCTGATCCTGCAAGGCCGGCCTTGGGCCCAGGTTCTGAATGCCCTGTATCACCACTTCCCAGAGCCTGGACCTGTAGTGCGGGACCCCAAAACTGTGAGTAATACCTGGAACAAGCCCTAACTACTCAGTCAGCACTCCATGCAAAGTTGCTGCTCCTCCCAGACACTGGATCCTGGTGCCCCTAACTTGTCTGCCTTCCTTACCCTCAACAGACAAAGCAGGATCTGAGGAAGATCTCGGAGGCACAAGAAACCTTTCGCCAGCAGGTGAAGCAGCTGGCAGAGGCTCCTGTGGATTTGGCTTCGAAGCTGCAGGTGAGACTGGCTGGTTTGGAAGCTATGACATGGCTGTTTTCTCTAGTCCACTTCTGACCAGCTTTCGTCCCCCCTGCAGGAACTTGAACAAGAGTATGGGGAACCCTTTCTGGCTGCCATGGAAAAGCTGTTTTTTGAATACTTGTGTCAGATGGAGAAAGCACTGCCTCCCGTGCAGGCACAGCAGGTTTTGTTGGGACAGAACACAACAGGGCGGAGTGCAGGGTGGTGGTATTAAGAACTGTGGTCTTCATGCCCCTCTCCCTGCCCACAGCTGCAGGATGTGCTGAGTTGGATGCAGCCTGGAGTTTCTGTCACTTCTTCTTTTGCCTTGACCCAATATGGTGTGGACATGGGGTGGCCACTTCCAGGTACCAGGACTATCTGGGTGAAGTAGGAATTTGGGGTAGAGTGTTTGGCCTGAGACCTTTTGAGACAGCCCATTGGAAGGGTTACCTCGGCCTGAGGCAGAAACCAGAGTGAGTTGATGTGTTATTGTCGGTTCTCTTTATAGGAGTTTTGTTTTCTTTTTCAGAGTGCTCTGATGCTGATTCCATGAATGTGACAGAGCCCATGGAGCAGAGTCCTCCTCGGCAACCAAGACTAGCACTCCACGATCCTCTACCAGAAGCCAGACCTGGCCCATACCTTCCTCAGGGAGCAGGCTCAAGGAAACACCCAGAACCTTTGGCTGGCCACCACTTCAATCTGGCCCCTCTAGGCCGGCGAAGAATCCAGTCCCAGTGGGCATCCACCAGGGGAGGCCATAAGGAGCGCCCCACAGTCATGCTGTTACCCTTTAGGAATCTGGGTTCACCACCCCAGGTCATTTCTAAGCCTGAGAACCAGGAAGAATATGGGACACATGTGGCAGATCCAGCAGGTGCTGTGGGCAGGCGAGCAGCCTCCACTGGAAAGTCTAAGAGTGCATCCCAGACCCTGGGGGGAAGGGCTCTGAAGGAGAACTCAGTTGACTTGTCTGCCTCGGAGCAAAAGGAGTGAGTAGATGGGTTGCTTCTCCCTACTAGCAGCACACTCTTTGCCTGCTTTCCCTTCACCCTATCTTCTTTGCTTGCTCCCACCTCAGGAATTGTTTGGATTGCCCCATGGACCCCCTGAGACTATCATTATCACCTCCTAGGGCCAGGAAGCCAGGTAGGTATTCTGAGTCAGGACTGGGTCAGACAGCCTCCTCTCTTGGGGACTCTTGAGGGCCTCTGTTCACCTAGAAGAGTGCTTTGTCTCTGCTTTCCTTCCTGCAGTGGGTCCTCCATCTATGTGCAGCTCTGTCATTACCATAGGGGACTTGGTTTTGGACTCTGATGAGGAAGAAAATGGCCAGAGGGAAGGAAGGGTGAGTAGGAAGGAAGAGAAAGCTAGGGAAGGCTATGGGCAGAACAAGACAGAGAAACCTACATGCTCCAGAATCCGGAGGGCTCGCAGTGGTTTCAGATGATGACAGGCTCTCCCTGCTCCCTTCTCTGCAGGAGTCTCTGGATAACTATCAGAAGACAAAGTTTGACACCCTGATCCCCACCTTTTGTGAATACCTCCCCCCTTAAATCCCAGTGCCGTGGCTGTCCCTTCCCCTGACCATGTAGACAGCTCTAGACTCCTCTGATAGGACTGGAATGCCTTCTGCACTCTGCCTGTCTCCTTCCTCCTCAGCTGTACACGCAGTTTAGCGGGAATAAAGTGGAAGTCCACGCCTGACTAGTGCTCAAATGACTTTCTAACGCTTGATGATTAAACTCTGGATTTGTTACAACACTGTCTTGGTGTGAGGGAGGGGAATTAAGGCTTCTTTAAGGTTAGTCTAGGTCACTCCTTAGAAACAGTAGGGGCCTCTCCAGAGCTGGAAGAATCCCTACGCCTTTATACTTCCCTTGGAAAGTGTTGTTCAGATGTGGCCAGAAGGGTTACCAGGTTGAGAGCTTGGAAGAAAAATTTCCTTTTGCTATTCTGAACAGATCTATGTGTCTCCTGATGCCAGAATATACTTTGTAAATTCTCATGCTGCCATGTTACCTGGGGGCGGTGGCACTAGAATGGAGATATTTCACGGGAAAAGTACTCACTGTCCTTGACTCCACTGGGTCAGTGCCAGCTCCATCTCTACTTGCCCTGGAATAGCACCCAGATGCCCAGCTTTGTGCAGAAAGCTCCAGAACCTCTTTACAGTCGTTGGGATCTCTCTTTATTGAGGTATTTAAAATAAGTAAATACTACTTCTAAGTTTTTGAGATATTCAAAGATCCTATTTAATAAAGCTAATTCACAAAACATGATTCTAAAAGCCTACCTCTTCCAGACCGAGGCCATATAAAACACTGATGTAGCAATCAGCATCTTTTCCTTTTGATAATCTTCAGAATGCTAGGTCCCCCGATTCCCGTTGGACTATCTTACTTCATCATCTCAGCGTGCCTGCCTTGCTTCCTTTCCAGTGAGTGCCCTGGGCATTTTGTGTGTACAGACAGAGCAGTACAGAATTATTCCAGGAGCCCTCAGGAGTGAGATGATAGGGAATGACTAAGTAATAAATGGCCATAGTAGCTGGGATGGGTGAGGGGCCCACTGGGGAGCCCTGTGCTGGGTGCTGGTGCCTTGGGAGGGCAGAATTGCTCAGGTCTAGCTCTCGTCACCGAAGATTGGATTCCACTGCTGGGTGACACGGATGAAGGTAGTTCTTCGGCTCAGCTCCTTCAGCTTAGCTGCTCCCACGTAGGTACATGTGGAGCGGATGCCTCCAAGGATGTCTCGGATGGTATATTTCACGTCCCCTTTAAAGGGCACCTCCACTGTCTTTCCCTCTGAGGCCCTTAGAGGAGGAAAAACTTTCTTACCTTTTCTTTTTGGATTCCTTAGGCCCAGTGACTTCCCCATTCTCTAGCATCTAGCCCCAGTTTATCACCTTTCTCCCAAGAACAGTATTATCCATCTCCCAGCAGCCATCAGTTCTGCAGCCATCCAGCTTAGTCACACTTTCCAAGACCCCTCAGCTCCTGGGCCCCCACACATACCTGTACTCCGACACGGACCCAGCGTACTTCTTCATGGCTGTTTCCGAACTCATTCCGTAGAAGAGCTTATACTTCTTCCCATCCCTTTCGATGAGCTCACCACCTGACTCGCTGTGCCCAGCCAGCATGCCACCCAGCATCACGAAGTCAGCCCCTGCCCCTGCCAGCATCAACAAGGGGGGAAGAGACAAAGCTGGCCCAGGTGCCCACATGCCCACTTGCCCACTCTCAGAAGAAACTTATGCCAAATTTTCAGTCCTGACAGTGATTTCAGCATCTTCCTCATTTTGTTTCCCTAGCTGGGCCTGCTCTGCCCTGGCCTCTACTCTTCAGTAGGCCCGATTTCCCCAAGAATTTAAAAAGATCCTCTGGAGAGTCCCTGCCTGGCCTTTTACTCTCTCCTTTTTGCTGTTTTTGCCATCTTCTAGTCATTTCTTTTTACTGTGCCCAGCTGAACAAGACTCACTGCAAGTGTCCCAAGAGCAGAGGTGTCTGACTTTAGTGTGAGCCAGGACTACCTGGGAGGCTGTGAAAAAGGCAGATTTGCAGCCCCGCTCCCCAGAGCCTGACTGTAGGTTTGGGGTAGGGCTCAGGAATCTACATTGTCTACCAGCCCAGGGAACGGTGCAGGTGGTCCTCATCCACACTTGGAGAGTCCATATCAAAGCTGCAGGATTTCCCCTGCTGCCTTGCCCCACGTGACTCCACAGGCTTCAAGGTCACTAGGTTCCTATTATGAAAGAATCTGAAGGGTTCTCTCAGCCTTTCCTAGCTTGATCCTAGACCCTCAGAGGTGACTCATCCTCTTCTACAGGATCCTCCTTCCGTGCCCTCCCAACGTCCTTACCAAAAGCCTTGGCCACATCCCCAGGACAGGTACAGCCTCCATCCTGCAAAGTAAGGAACACTATGAAGAGACAGCATGGCCTTCCCAAGCCCTCTCAGCAGTGTCCCCATGGCCCACCTCAAAGTGACAGGAACCCAGGTGTCCTGATGCACCTCTACCAGAGCCTCCATACCTGGGAGAAAACCCACAGGTTTGGCAGCTCTCATCCTACCCTGCCCTTGGGCCTTACTGAAATGATGTGGCCTTTGAGGCCATGAGCAGCGTCTGCACACTCCATCACTGCACTGAGCTGTGGATAACCCACTCCAGTTTTCTTCCGAGTGGTACACACAGAGCCTGAGAAGAACGTGATATGGATGAGAGGGAAGTGCTCCACAGGTGTTTGCCACCAAAGGGGTAGCCAGTGGCTCCCAGTGAACCAGCTTACCTGGGCCAATTCCCACTTTGATGATGTCAGCCCCAGAGAGGATCAGCTCTTCCACCATCTCTCCCGTTACCACATTCCCTGCCTGAGAGAGCAATCAAAACAGCATTGTTAGGGTCAGAAGAGAGAGGAGGTTGCATGCTCTCATAGATAGTATGCCAGGACCATGACCTGCCAACATTATGACAAAAAAAGGTACCTGGGCTCCCTCTACTGGGCCCTCTGAGGGCTTTCAGACTAGTCATTTCAAAGGACCCTGCTTCCCAAGCTAAGGTAAGGGGGTGAGCGGCCAGTGTCACTGTTGCACCAGAATAAACCTGGGGTCCAATTGGACCAAGCTTAAATGTGATTTACAGCAGATTTATCTCCCCCTCCCCACCAAGAGACCCAACATATCCTGTCCTTAAACTTTTATGTCATAAAACGTCTGTGGCTTCAGGGAAAGGAAGACATGGTAATGAAGGCTAAATACCCATCTGCACAGCTGTATTTGCTTTTGATGGACAGAACAGAGAGACCGCCTCGATGCTGTGAAGATAATGAGGCCTTGTCATCACTCCTCTAGGCTTGGACAAAAATAAAACATTGTTTTATGCTACCCCTTTAATATAATTGCAGTAACATGTCCATTTCAGTGGGCAGGTGTATATGGACCGCAGGTGTTGTTCCCTCACGGTTTGGTGAGTGATGTCAGGGATTTTGGATTTACAAAGACTCTCTGTCAAAGGTGAGATAACTGCACTGACCAATAAATAAACATTTTAAGCATGGAACTGTGGATAATCACCCAGTAACAAAATTAAGTGGACTATGAAAGTCACAATGTAGCAGAAGAGAAATGAACTGATGTAACAAATGACTTGGCAGGAAAGAGGGGAAGAAGGAGAGGAATGTACCAACTACAGGGGGATAGAAACATACCATGATGGTGTGTTCAGGGAAGCGCTTCCTCACATTCTTTACAAATTCAACAAAGTGTTCAGAGTAGCCATTTGCCACATCCAGACATATATATTTCACCTGGGGAACAGCTTCCAAGATCTGTTCCAGCTGCTCAAAGTCTGAAGAGCCCGCGCTGGCAGCCAGATGCTGTGGGAGAAACGGGGCCATTGGCATGTCAGAAAAGACCTGGGGAGCAGCCAGGTGGGGAGGTGAGAGTGGGTCCCCAGCAAGACAAAAAAAGATTTCTGGAAAACTGGGATAAGGAAGGGATTGGGGAAGGCCAGTGTTACCTCAAGACAGTCAGGATTCTGGCTAGCAAACTCCTCCCAGTGCTTGAGGCTGTAGTGTTTATGGACAGCAGTGAAGAGGGAGAACTGTGGAGAAGAAAGGCATCAGAAAGGAGAGAACTTTATTAGGGTGCTGTTTTCTAGGAACAGACCTTTATACTATTCTATCTGAGGGAGAAAAGGACTGAAGCCTGGAACGAGCAACTTGAAGAAGTCAGTGGCTTAACTGGGATTTTCGTTCAATCATTATTCTCCCTACAAATCCCAGTAGGGCTTTTTACCATAAGTTAGTACTTGTCAAACACTCTCACCAAAGTACTGTCATCTAGATTGGCTTTCACCTGCCAGCACATACGGTGCTTCTGACCTAAAAGGTGACAAGAACAAGCTGTTGGTACAGTGGGAAAATCAGTAGATTAGAACCATGAAGAGGGTAGACAGAGCCGGTGTCTGCCTGCACTGACTCAGCCTTTCCTCCTATGGTAATCTAGTACTGAACTAAACTATTTTTGGTTATCTTCTCGTCCATTTACCAGCAGTAATCCAGTGAGTCTAAATGCTCACAAAAGGTAAGGCCTCAAGGTGAATGGAGCCAATAAGGTGCTACCCCATCCTTTCTCCATCTCCACTGGAGTAAAGGACAAATTTTCTTGAGACATGCACCAATGTGAAAAGTCTATTTCAGTCAACCAAGTTCAAGGATATAATGACTCATCAGACTTGCATTCCCTAGCTCAACAACTTGCAAACAATATCGCAATACTTTGAGAAAGGTGGCCACTGTGAATGCTGGTGTTTGTACTTTAAAAGTGTTGACATGCAGGGCCGGCCCCGTGACCGAGTTGTTAAGTTCATGCGCTCTGCTTCAGTGGCCCGGGGTTTCGCCGGTTCGGATTCTGGGCGTGGACATCGCACCGCTCATCAGGCCACAGTTGAGGTGGCATCTCACATGCCACAACTGGAAGGACCCACAACTAAAAATATAAAACTATGTACCAGGGGGCTTTGGGGAGAAAAAGGGAAAATAAAATCTTTAAAAAAAGTGCGGACATGCAAAGAGACGAGAGACAGCAGTTGACTGAGACAGCACAAATCCTGCAAGTGACAGAAATCCAAGGAAGTCATGTATCAACCAACAGTAAGGAAGTGCGATTGCTATACTCAGTCAGAGATCATCAATACTACGTAGCTAAAGCTGGTATTGAATTCTGCTTTCTCAGTAACACTCTGCCATCAATATGCTGACAAACAGAAAAACCAATCTAGGAAGTCAGCAGACCTTGGAGATATACTGGCACAATGAGCACATCCAATTACATACCAAGGTAGAGATCTAGAAAAAGATGCCTGCTTGCATCCAACCTTTTTATTATTACTGTGAGACTTAGCTCTCTGTCTAAAATCTGACTTCTTTAGCACTCATTGGCAGTACTGAAAAGCCAGGCTCAACATAAAGCATCAAGACAGTCCCAACAAGGTCCATGTATTACGGCATGTCTATTGACGCTGAAGTCAGATTCCCCATTCCTCAACTCTGCTCGACAGGGCATGCAGGCAACAGCAGGACTCCTAAGCAGTTAGTGGATGGCAACAGCAATACAGCACTAAAACTCCACAAACTATCAACCTCAGAGAAATGACAGGAGACATTCCACAAAGACTTACAGCAATCAAAAACAGAGAAAGGGAGATAAGTCCTGAAGGCTAACACAGCCACAGCAGGAGCAGAGTCCATCAACCAGGGCTACATGGATTAACCAGAAGAGTGCATGTGTTCTCAGAGTGCCCAGAGTAACTATCTACCTTCTCAGCTACAAGTATAGAGGAAGGTAATGTTACTGACAGAAGCAGCATCTTCCATTTTGAAAGTGAACAATAACCTGTATATAAGAAAAACACATTCCATTTTGAGCATATCCCAGAAACTCCCAGGAACCTAGGACTCAAAATAGAAAAGAACAAGATTAAAAAACAAAAAGGATAGCAGGCATAAAAGAAGAATAATAAGCTTCTTCTCTCTAGGATCATCTAGTTAGGAATTTTTGAATGCTCAAACTATATTTAGTTTCTGGACTAAAACAGTGAATGCTTATGTTCTAACAATGGTGTAACTGGAGGGACACATGTGATTTGGAGGAGGTGACCTGGGTGGTGGGAAGAGTTGGCAGTATGTATAAACTGCTGGACAGGAGAAAAGGGAAAGTTCTGTTCCTATATCAGAAAAATGGAGGCAAAACTTAGTCTTGAACATCACTAACTCAGGAGGTCCTTTGAACTTATCAGATAAAGGAATCTTAGTACTGGAGAAAATAGTAAATCGGAGCATCCTGATTGTTAATTGCCCGAGTTGACTTGGCATGGGGATGGGGACGCAAATACCTCTGCAGTCAGCCCACATAAACTGGACACCATTGAGGAGAGGGCATGAGGGAAGTCCTACCTTACAGAGAACCTTGGCCATTTCAAAAGTGCCCACAGTATCCATATTGGAGGCAATAATGGGGATCCCCGTGTACGTCTGCTTTGAGTTCCGAAATGAAAAGGATCTTGTGAGATCCACCTGCAGATATAAAGAGGAAACTGAGCATTTTGTTTAAAAAAACTATATAATAGGCCCATAACGGCCCCCAAAACAGCTAACAAAGATTTAATTAGAGTTGCAGCCCCTCCCAAGAATGTGACCTTTAAACAGTGAATTTGAAATTTCCTGAGTTGAACTAGTGAGGTAATCTGCATGATAAAACCCGTGCCAGTTCCCTTCCCCCCGCGCCCCCCAAAGAAGATGGTCTGGCCCAAAATATCTTTTTTCTTCTTTTGTTAACAACTCCCTTGCTCCACCCCTCTTCCTTTAAAAATCTTTGATTTTTGTACAACCCCTAGGAGCTCCCTTCCAGTGGCTACATGGGATGCTGCCCAGTTCATAAATCGTTTAATAAAGTCAATTAGGTCTTCGGACTTCCTTGATTGAATTTTGTTTTCTAATACACTCATCCAAAAAACAAGTACTGCACGAGGACAGAGCTAGGAATCTTTCTCAGTCCTGGACCGCCAGGAACTTGGGGTCAAGAAGTGCAACTAGGGAAGCCGGCTCACCTCACTTCGAGACTTAAGGGTACTTCGTTTGGGCCTCAACAGGACATCCTGGAAGGCCAGTTTGACGTCGTTGTCGATGTGAGGCATAGCGAGATCCTCGGGGTAGTGACGGATCTGAGGGCTGGAAGGTAGGAAAAATCAGGAGGGGGGAGCTGAACCCGTAGCAGGCCTTACTGTCCTGTTAGGTTTAGCAGCAGGGCTCATCTCTTTCCTCGCTTAAACTGTGGAAGGTCCGGGCATTGGTCGAGGCATGGTCCCTGAAGACTGTCACCTTTGACCTGTCCCATGTTTGCGATTACCCTCGGTGTCTCCATCCTAGGTACTAGTTGTGAGGAGAAGAATTGGGATGGAGTCATGAGTGACTCTACAAGAGTGCATTCGTTACCCCGCTACTCTTCATTCTCCCGCCCCTGGAAAGAGCAATTTGGAGTAAAAGGCTGATTTGGGGACGAAATGGAATGCGGGGGGGGGGGGGGGGGGGCATAAGCAGCTTCCGGAATAGGGGTACTCACTTCCTGTCGCCGTGACTCAGGTGGCAGTTGACCGATGTTCCCCTTGCTTAGCAACTAGCCTCAAGCAGCCCCGCTGAGCCTTGTGGGCTACTCCAATAGCTTCCGCTAATTGCGGGCGAGAAACATTAACCCAGGAACTCTAGCTTCAGCGGGGCCTTGCCAGGCCTTCTGGGTAACAGAGTTCACATACTGAGGTTGCCGTTAGATCCTCAACGTTGCCGTCTCCCCTTGGAGGGGCGAGAGACTACAACCCCCAGAGTGAAACGCGCGGAGCCCCGTGGCACGATGGGAGAAGTAGTCCGTTCCACCCCCGCCCTCCACTAGCCTGGGCTTGCTAGGGTCTCTCAGAATCGTGGAGGCGTCATCTCTGCTGTAACTAAGCTGGCCGCCTTCTTTTCATTTCCGACGCCACCGAAACGAAACCCGGGAGCATTCCTGAGCCTTTTGGAAACCCCGTGGAAAGGAGGGGGTGGAGCCAGACAGTGACCCGGAAGCAGACGTGACTCCCATAGGCAGAGTGCTGGGCAGCGGCAGCGGCGACTGCAGCGGTAGAAGCAGCAATTTATCTGCGCGCGGCCCCAAACTGGGAAGAAGATGCTAATTAAAGTGAAGGTGGGAGCACCTCCAGCCTTGCCAGGACGCAGTGGTACTGGGCTGGCCGCTGTGCCTTGCGGGAGAAGCGGGGAAGGGAAACCACGCCTTTCCCGAGCCTGGAGGGCACTGACAGCCTCAGGGCTCCGCGCGAGGGGTGATGGGAAGTAGGGGGACCCAAAAGGGCTGTGAGAGCTGAGGGCTGGCCCCGCCTGACGACCCCGGGGTCTCTGCCATCCCTGCTTTCTCGCCAGAACTGGGCCATGACCCAGAAGGAGGCCGCCTTTGTCCGAGATCTCGCTGTGTTCGAACCCCCGAGGTCAGAGAGCAGCAGCTTGGCTCCCCGCTCCTTCAGATTCTTATGATGAGCTCTGATCTCCATTCTTCATGCCCGGGTTACCTGCTTCTCCCGGCCCCTAACATAGGCTGCCTCCGAACACAGCACAAAAACGTTAGCCTGGGGAAGCGGGGGGCCTCCCAGGAGCTAGACTGTAAGCCTTTGCTGATTGTCGCCAAGGTGTAGTATCTCAGCCGGCCTTCAGGAACCAAAGCTGGGAGTGTGTTCAGTCAGCACCTGACTGAGGCAGGTTAGTTATCAGTGCCCTAGTTCTTGGCACTAGCAGTGTTTCCTTCATCTCCACCTCTCTGCTCCCGTGGTTCTTCATCAATTCCCAACCCTCATTAGTGCTGTCTGCTATTTCCTCTTCTGTATCTTTAGACAGAGAGACAAAAACTAACAATTGATGTAGTGAAACATTAGTTTGGCCTTTTTACTGCTAAGTCAGTCTGTCGTTCTTTCATCAGCTCCTTAGCGTATTTACCATACATAATAGCCACTCTTAACCTCTTCGGTCCTTCCAAACCACCTCTTCGATAAGGATTGAGGTCAAACAGGGTGCGTGTTAAAGGTAGTTGTTTTTCAGACTTTGAGTAGTATCCTATAAAAGAGCCAGTATTTGTGAAATTAATTTAATGAGTCACAAGCAACATTAAAAGAGAAGAAAGAAAATAGAATTATCAGGGTATACTGCTGGGTGAGAGTATTGTTTTGTGAAATTTTTGTTTTCATTTTATATGTATATTACACACATGTATGTTACTAGTTCATGTGATTTTCTTATTGTGGGTCACTGTCATGAAAGTTTGAGAAACACTAGCAGATGAATGCTTTTATCTTTTCAATGCATATGGTTTCTCATGTCCTCCTAGGCCTCTCTTAGTCTAAAGAAGAGGTTATTATTATACTTGGGTTCAATGTTTTGTAAGATTTTTTTTTTAATCTCAACCTACACTAAGAAATTTTACCTCCTGCCCCATACAGACACAAAAAACTTAGCATGTGTGATATGCTCTGATGTTTTCAATTCTATTCGAAGTTGCTTTCATAACCCACTGATGGGTTGACACCTGCAGTTTAAAAAAAGTACGTGTTCTAGATGGACTTCTTACCTTGAGAGTGCGTAAGAATCACCTGGGGATCTTGTTAAAATGCTGATTTTAATTCACCAGGTCTGGGATGGGAGCCGAGCATCTGCATTTCTGACATGCTCCCAGGTCATGCTGATGCTGCTTATCTGGGGACTGCCCTTTGAGTAGCAAGCTTCTAGATTTGGATTTCGTCTCTCTGAATCTGTTTTAATTTTGTATTTCTCTGAAATTCAGTCTCCTTTCCCAAAACACTTTCCTTTCCGCCTTCAAACAGATTTCTCTGCCTTCCTTCTCTCCTTTTTGTTTACTGCATTTCTTTATACATTAAATACATATGAAAGCAAATAGTTAGCTGTCAATTCCTATATAAATGATAGGTTTTTATTAGCAGGTTCCTTTGTGAATTATTCATTTTTCAATTGTCATCTCTGTGTAGCTGACTTCTGTCTCTCTTTCTGCAATCCTTTAGCAACTAAATCCCTCCTGATTTAAATCTTCTCTTGCTACTTCATCTCTGTCTTTCTAAAGTTAAATATATCATCTTCTGTCTTAAGGTATATTCCCAATGCTCATCTCATACATTGACCCCATCAATCTACCAGGTGTCTGGAACCCAGTTCTTTAGAGTCATTGTTCTCTTATAGAACCTAATTTTTCCTTTGATACCTGTTTCTGCTTGATTTTCTTTTCCATTCCTATCACCCTTATTCTGGTCTGGGGTCTCATTAGCTTAGGTCTTTATTGCCCTGTGATACCTCCAGCCAGGTTTTCCTATCACCATACCTTCTAGAGTTTAGAGTCCAAACCAAGACGTGGTGTACAAAATCGTAGTGTACAGGTCTTCTTTCGACTTCTTTTTCATCATACTCTATCCCCAGATCCTGCATTGATCCCCTCTTAGCAGATTACTTTGGGCAACTGTCTTTACTTTCTACGCCCCAGTTTTCCCATTCATGTTTTTTTAACAGAATAAAACACAAAGTTCTTAAGGTTTCATTTCAATGAGTTTTTAACAACAGTATACTCTCATGTATACACAAGATCGAGAACATCTTCACCCCCTCCTCTGAAAGTTCCAGGGGTTGGTTTTGCTTGTTTTAGAACTTCATATAAATGGGATTATACGATATGTAGTTTTTGTGTCTGGCTTCTTTCACTCAGCATTATGCCTATTGTATCTGTAGTTCCTTCTTATAACTGAGTAGTAGTCCGTTGGATGACTGTGTCACACTGTGTTTATCCATTCTCCAGCTGATGGGCATTTGAGTTGTCAGTTTGAGCCGGTTTTTGGCTATTATGAGTAAGGCTCCTATGAACATTGTTATACAGGTCTTTTTGTGAACATGTTTTCACTTCCTTTGGATAAATATCTAAGAGTGGAATTACTGGGTCACATGGTAGATATATGTAACTTTAAAAGAAACTGCCAAACAGTTCCCCAAGGGGTTGTACCGTTTTACATTCCCACCTGCAGTGAATGAGCATTCCAGCTGCTATGCGCCCTTGCTAACTTGTAGTCATGTCAGGCATTTTTATTTGAGCTATTATGGTGAGTGTGAAAAGTTACCTCGTTTGGGTTTAGATTAATCTCCATTGATTTTCACTCAGCATAGCACTTGGTCATTGCACCTTATATTTGGACAATAATATTCACATGGTAGTTCCTTGTATGTTGGTTTGTTCTGTTAATTGTATGCCTCATTGTTTCTTGGTTGTAAATCTTCACTTGAAAAAGATTCATAGCAAAGACTGCATCGCTTAATTTCTTTTATATCTCTTCCAGTGCCTAAAGGGGTATGTTGAGCTTAGGTTTATCATAGAGTTGTTAGATAGCATTGAATGTGTTCCCAGGTCACAATGACCAGATCTGAGGGAAGCAACCCAGTATGACATGATATATTGAGAATATCCTTTAAAATTGTTCAGTTTCTTTAAGAACAACTTTAATTATGGACGATTTCAAATATATACAACACCAGAGAGAAGGACATAACGCACCCTTTACCCAGCCTAAAAAGCTGTCATCTTGTGGCCAATCTTATTTATATTTGCCAACTCTACTTATCTGATATTTTATAAAGCAAATCCTAGACAGCATAGCATATGTTATTCGTACATATTTCAATATTTACCTGTAAAAAGTTCTTTTTTTCCTCATGTCACCGTAATTGTCACACCTAAAAAATTAACGATGATTTCTTACTATCATCAAATTTACTCTGTTGTTTCATTTGTTTTTTACAGTTTGTTTGAATCTGGATCCAACTAAGATGATACATTGCAATTGGTTGATATGTATTTTAAGCCTTTTTAAATCTGTAATTCCCCCCTTTCCCCATTTTTTTCTTGTTGAATAAACTAGGTAGTTTGTCCCATAGAGTTTCCTGCAGTTTGGATTTGCTGATTACATCCCCATGTTGTCTTTTAATTTATTCCTCTTTCCTCTGTGCTTCCTGTCAGTTAGGAACAAGATCTAGAGGCTTGAGTAGTCTTTTTTGTGTGTTTATGTGAGGGAATAGTTCATAGGTGGTGGTGTGGGATGCACTTCTGTCAGGTTATTTTGCTTCCTGTGATGTTAGTCATGCCTCCATCCATTATTTCATTGGAGGTTACAAAATGAGGATATTCTGATTTTTTTTGTTGGTTCATATACTAGCTGGAATGCTTGAGCAGTGTTCAATATGGTAGCCATTAGCCACGTGGGCTATCGAGCACTTGAAATGTGGGTAGTGAGACTGAGGAAGTGAAGTTTTCTTTCAATTACTTATTTTAATTGTATTTAATTTAATTATAAAAACTGAAACCTTATTCAGTCGTTGGGAAACTTTTAAGTATGTTTGGAACAAGTTAAATATGTAAATCTATTTTTCCAACTGTAAATTATGAAATTTAAATACAGATCAAGTATTTCAGATTAAAATTTACTATCTGACCTGAGAGAAGTGCTGTAAGAATGAAATGCACACAGGATTTTGAAGATTTGGTTAGAAAAAAAGTATAAAATATATTAATAATTTTTGTATTGGTTACATATGGAAGTGATAATATTTTGAATATATTGACTTAAGAATATTAAAATTAATTTCACCTTTTAAATATATGGCTACTAGTGTATTTAAAATTGTATATGAGCTTGCATTACATTTCTCTTTTTTTGTTGTTTAAAGATTGGCACCTGAGCTAACAACTTGCCAATCTCTTTTTTTTTTTCTGCTTTTTCTCTCCACATCCCCCCAGTATATAGTTGTATATATATTTTTTTAGTTGTGGGTCCTTCTAGTTGTGGCATGTGGGATGCCACCTCAACATGGCCCGATAAGCGGTGCTGCATCTGCGCCCAGGATCCGAACCGGTGAAACCCTGGGCCACCAAAGTGGAGTGCGCAAACCCAACCAGTTGACCACAGGGCCAGCTCCACATTACATTTCTATTTCTATTGGGCAGTGCTGCTTTACAGAATTGTTTCCTTATACTCTCCTCAAGATCAGTGTTTTAAAAATAATTTTTTTCTCATTACAGTGTATTTATGGTATAAAAAAATGGAAAACACCGAAAAGCACAAATAATATAATTAAAATCACCCATAATCTCACAACTCAAGATAAAAGCCCTGATGTATATATCCTTCCAAACGGTTTCGAAAGCGCATAAATACACGTTCTTTTTTTTTGTTTTTACAAAATTGGAATTATATCGCTATTCTAAACATTATTTGAAGACTGTGTGATTTTCCTTCTTATGTTTGTACCACAATTTATTTAACCCTCAATTGTTTGATATTTAGATTGTGTCTAAGTTTTCAGCGTCAGAAGGCTGCAGTGATGTTGTCGTGGGTACATTTTTGGACACAATCCTGCTTATTTTCTCAGAAGTGTTGTTGCTGGGATGCTGTATTGCCCGATTGCTCTCCATATACGTTCATGGGCTTCTCCAGTCAGTTTCAAAAACAAAGGGCCAATCCTATGGTTTTAGTGTTTACAAACCAATAATTTTTTTTCATGTCGTACAGCCCAAGCATCTTACTCTTGGGAGAGCAGTTCTAGACCTTCTCGTAAACTCTTTCTTACTCTTTAAGCATTTTTATTGTCAGAATGAATATTTGCTTACTAATATTGATGTGACAAAGGAATATATATATATATATTTTTTTAGGACGATTAGCCCTGAGCTAACATCTGCTGCCAATCCTCCTCTTTTTGCTGAGGAAGACTGGCCCTGAGCTCACATCCGTGCCCATCTTCCTCCATTTTGCCAAGCAGTGCCATGTCTGCACCCGGGATCCGAACCCGGGAACCCTGGGCCACCAAAGTGGAACGTGCGAACTTAACCACTACACCACCGGGCCTGCCCCAGGAATATATTTTTATTAGAAATGTAAATGGTACAGATAAAGCAAGTTACCTCCCCTCAGTCCTACTCCCCTTCTCGAAGATAGTCACTATTAAGAGAGACGTATACTTTTAATCCCTTCTTCTATGCATGTACATATGTCTGTATCTCCATACAGAAAATGATAGATAATTATACATTCTCTAGATCTTTCCATGTTAGTGTATAAGCTGTTACATAATAAATATGTCATTCTATGGATGTACCATAGTTTAATAGTTTTCTTATTAATAGGCATTAGGCTATTTCTAGTCTTTTGCTTTTACAAAAGGTGCTGCAGTAAACCTCACCTGTTCCTCTCTGGATCCATGCTCAAGCTTTTCCTCCAACTTAGTTACCTAGAAATAGAAGTCTCTGGTTGAAGAGTCTTCGCATTCAAAGTATTAAGATCAATAAAGTGAAATAATTTGTGGACAGCACAGAATTGCAAACTTTTCATTTCATCAGGAAAGGGCCTAAAAAAAAATCATTGTATATTGTCACTGTCATTTCATAAAAGGACATTTTAACACCCAAATATATTTAGTTTCATGAAAATCTCACTGTTGTCATTATTTTTCTCATTTTACCATAGACTATTGAAAATTTTCACATGGACCACCTTGGGTTGGGGTAGAAACTTGAAAATCACTGTTGTAATTTATTCTTTTGCATCCAAACGGGTAAATCCAAAGGAGTTACTCTTGCATTTTTGGAAATATACTTGGTTCTGAACCCTTCTCATAGTTGAGAAATTAGGTCCTCAGTACTTCTTCATGCTGGTCTAGGTGAATACCATAAGTAGAAACCGTGTGTTATTTTGTGAACCTTCTGCAGGATTGTATACTGGATCTCAATACTAGACCCGCCGGACTCAGTTAAGCAGTACCGAGTACAGACTTAAAAGTTCAGGCTCTGGGTCCGAAGAGTCTGTGTTTGGATCTGCACACTCCTTTTGACTTCATAGGCATGCTTTTTAACCTATCCAAGCCCCATTTTCCTCATCTATAAAAGAGTGATAGTAATAGTACGTATCTCATAAATACTTGCAAGAATTAAACAGATTGATGCCTGTGAGACACTCAGCATAGTTTCTGACTCTTGGAAAGTGTTCGGTAAATGTTGGCTGTGATCATAACCTGATCATTGGTGTATTTGGCCCTTCCACAAATATTTATTGACTGCTCGTATGTCAAACCCTGTGCTTTGTGCTTAGATTAGAACAGTCTCTGTCCTTTAGGAAGCTGTAGTGTAAGTTGGAGAGTTTAACACTTAAACAACTAGCTCTAGTGGGTACTGAAGTGCACTGGTGGCAAGTCATTGATCTTATATTGCAGGGTCCTTGAAGGTTTGAGAAGAGTCGGGGAGGGTATGGCAACAAGGAAACGAGTAGAAGCAAAGAAATGCCCTTAAACTAGACCGTACATGGTGTGTTTGTGGTCTGGGTTACTGTAGACTGGCGCGGATAGAGCTTTAAGAGCAAAGACGGGTGGGAGATTAGATTGAATGGAGCATGGTATTTGTACGTGTACTGTCAGTATGATTATTGCATTTGGATATCATCAGGCCTTAGCCTATGGAAGAAGTCGAGAAGAGCAGAGCTGCAATTTAGGATTTAGGTAGGAGTCTAGAGAAGATATGGGGGAATAGAATATGGAATTCTAGTGTTCCTTAAGAAGCTGGTCAGAGATGGTCTCTTGTGTCCTTGAGAATTCTTTGAATTACCTGAATGTTCAGTTCTAGCATTCATGTATAAAACTGGCTCCTTCTGACTCAAAAGAATACTTTCCTTAGGATACCTCTCATCACTGTCTCATCTAAAAGAACTCCAGTGTTCTCATGGATTCTAGTGGGTTGGGGGTGGGAGATGACCTGTGGCATTAAGAGGGTCAAATAGTTCACAGAATTTTGCCCTATCAAAGTTGTCCATAGCCTAAAAATGTTTGACGAATACAGGTATGGTCAAAGCCTTCTGATTCTTCAAACCAGTTTAGCTGAGAATGTGTATCTCTCAGAAAGCAGTAGATCCCCAGAGACGAGGACAGGATGTTTTACCTAGAAGATGAATTATGTAGTGGGCTATAGGACTCATGAAACCCTTGCCTGTTTCAGACGCTGACCGGAAAGGAGATTGAGATTGACATTGAACCCACAGACAAGGTAACGTATGCCCACCACCTCTTCGTGCCTATCGCCCTGCATGTACGTTTGTTTGGATATGCTGATGAATGTAGTCCTTTGCTCTCATGCTATGTGCATAGCTCTTGTTCTTCCCACTTCCGTCCTACCCCTAGCAGCCCCTGACTACTTGTTCTCCTAAAGGTGGAGCGAATCAAGGAGCGTGTGGAAGAGAAAGAGGGAATCCCCCCACAGCAGCAGCGGCTTATCTACAGTGGTAAACAGATGTGAGTCTGGAATGGGAATGAGGGCATGGCGATCTTATGTGAAGATGAGGGCGCAAATACTGCCAGTGGAGGGGGCCTGCCTCTTTGTTTTGGTGCCTTGGACCCTTTAGCAATTTGGTGAAGCCCCTGAACCCCTTCTCAGAATAAGATTTTTGCAGACTTAAAATATGTAGAATTACAAAAGAAAGTAATTATATTGATATACAGTTATCAAAATACTAAAAAAGCAAATTTGTGATATAATTATCTATGTGCTTATTTATTAATACATTAAGGTCTAATGGTGGGTCCAATAACTACCATAATTTTGAAATATTTTCAAGATACTTGCAAATAGTTGTATTATGATATGAAAATATCTAATTTCTGTTGTTAACAGATTACCCATATTGCTAATACCACTGAGTGTTTTTACCTATGTTCAAGATTAAAAGAAATATCATATTTCAGTTAGGGGGTTAGTAAAAATAAAGATGTAATTTTTTTCTCATCTGAGTTCATAGACCCCCAGAGAGATCCATAAAACCCAACCAAGAACCCTGTTCTAGAAGGTATTTCTAATGCTTTTTTGGCCTCCTTTTCCTGCAGGAATGATGAGAAGACAGCAGCTGATTACAAGATCCTAGGCGGTTCAGTCCTCCATCTGGTGTTGGCTCTGAGAGGAGGCGGTGGTCTTAGGCAGTGATGGACCCTCCCTCCATTTTACCTCCTTACCCTGTCGCTCGTAATGAGGCATCATATATCCTCTCACTTTCTGGGACACCAGAGCCACTGCCCCGTCTCATGGATGCCCAGTCTTGTGTGTCTACTGGTGGGAGACTGTGAGGGCCCCAGGATGCAGTGTTCCTGGCCCAAAGGGCCCTTGCTGGCTACTGGGTTTTAGTTTGCAGTCCTGCGTGCTTCCCTCTGTTATGGCTATGTCCCTGATTGTCAATAAAATATTTCCTGGCCTCTTGGAATCTATCTTCTCTTGCACAAATGTGATTGAAATCAAAGTGGACCCAGTGCACACTCGGTTACACCAGGCTGAAGGAGTAGGACAGTGGAAGGGAATGTGCCCTCAGAAGGATTATCAGACCCTAGGAATGCCTGCTCTCAGTGGTGTGCTGGAGCCAGCACTTACCAGCTCACAAGAGCTAATTATTGGCGTCTGTTCTCAACCCCATGTTGAGTGACTTCATGTTGGTGGCTTGAAATTGGCCATGGTAGGAATATTTACAGAAATTGGCAGACAATATAAATCAGTCTCTCCCACAGAATGGTGGTTACGTATCTACCAGCATACTACTGGCATGGGTGGTAGAACCAGGAGAGTGAGTTCTTTCCCACTGTGGCCTACTGGACGTTTGGGCCTGGTTTGAGAGAGGCCTCAAGGGTTTTGCAGACAGTCCTGATTTTGATAGGAAAGATTCACCCTGGGCTAGCATCTGTTGCCAATCTCCCTCTTTTTTTCCTCTCCAAAGCCCCGGTACATAGTTGTATATTCTAGTTGTCCTAGTTCTTGTGTGTGAGCTGCCACCACAGTGTGGTTACTGATAGACGAGTGGTGTGGTTCTGCGACCAGAGCTGAACCTGGGCCTTGGAAGCTGAGCACACTGAACTTTAACCACTAGGCCATCAGGGCTGGCTCTGCAGACGCTCCGTTCTTTATGGCTGGTATTGCTGGGGCTCTGGGTTCTACAGTACGAAGAGAGGCTGACACGGAGAAGGGTGGAGTGAGGAATGACACAAGCTACGATACATCACTTAGGTCTCGGCAAGATAAAATGAGATGGGTCCCAGAAAAAAAGGCTTCCCTTCCCTGGCTTCTCTAGTTTAGTAGAATGGCGAGGCTGGGTGTAGTGGGAACGTAAGGGAAGAAGATCTCTTGAAGAGACAAAGACCTCTGGTCCTGCGCGCGGTGGCGCAGGCATTTGCTGCAGGCTGTTCCCTCCTCCACCATCAGAAGGCGCTCTTGCGCAGTCTTCAGACTGACAGCCCCGGCGCGGCGTGGCGGCGCTCTAGCCGCGTGTCTCAGGCCGGCGGGGCGGCCTCGTAGCCGTGGGAGGGCTGCGAGGACTCTGTGGCCGCGGGGAAACCCCGCCTCCGAGCAGTCGGCTTGCGGCGCTGGTGATGGCGCAGCTCCCGAAGCTGGCGGTCTTCGATCTGGGTGAGGGCCCGACTGGGGAGAGTTTCGTAGGGCGCGCTCTTCCCAAACCCCAGTTGCAGCGCTCGAGGCCCTGCGCCCTCCAAGGCTGAACCCCCCTTCCTCTCGCAGATTACACGCTCTGGCCTTTCTGGGTGGACACGCACGTAGACCCCCCGTTCCACAAGGGCAGGTGAGGCAGGGCTGGGGGGCGGGCCCGGCGGGCCTGCCGGCGCTGAGCGCTCTCTCGCCCTCTCCAGTGATGGAGCTGTACGAGACAGGCGGGGCCAGACCGTCCGACTGTACCCAGAGGTGCCTGAGGTCCTGGAACGATTGCAGGGCCTTGGGGTGCCCGTCGCGGCCGCTTCCCGGTAAGAAGAGCGACTGAAAAAAACTCAGTGCGATGCTGAGAGATGCGTGCATGAGGAGACTTCCCGTGTAACCCCTTGGCTACAAAAATTTCGGCCATGTATGTTTGCAAATACTTCGATATTTTTCTAATTGTACCCTCTCCTGTGCCTTTTATTAAACATTGGCTAGAGCCACGCATGTCAGACAAGAAGGATATGGAATTGAATAAGGGCCGAGGATGCCTGGCCATGCTGGAATACAGCAAGTTATTCCCCCCTGGTTATACGTAAGTTAACTTGCAGCCCTGGCCCTCCACACTCCTGATCTCATCTTCTACACCTTTGTGCAGGACAAGTGAGACTGAAGGTGCCAACCAGCTACTGGAGCTCTTTGACCTTGTCAGATACTTTGTTCATCGCGAAATCTATCCAGGCAGCAAGGTCACACACTTTAAGAGGTACGTGGGGAGGAGCAGGGAGAGACAAGACCAGAGAGCTGGAGGAGCGAAGAAGCCAACGTGGTTACCCCCTGCCCTCACCCCCTGCCCTGTCTTGCACAGGTTGCAGCAGAAGACTGGAGTTCTTTTCTCCCAGATGATCTTCTTTGATGATGAGAAGCGGAATATTGTAGATGTCGGCAAACTGGGTACTGAGTGGTGAAAACAGCCATTTGGGCAATGAGGAGATGGGGTTCCTAGGAGGGGTTAGGTAGATATGTACAGGATGGATAGTTTGCATGACGGGTGACACCCACAAAAGATGAGAGTAATTGTAGGGAGCCCTGAAGGCCTGATGAAACGTCGTTTCTTTTCTTTTCAGGTGTTACCTGCATTCATGTGCGGAATGGCATGAGTCTTCACACCCTAACTCAAGGCTTAGAGACATTTACAAAGGCCCAAGCTGGACCCTGAGATCCAGCCCCGTGGATGAGCCTCATTGGAGGCATAAAACTGAAAGGAAATCAGAAAGGAAGACATTTTCAGGTGTATTTGTAAATTATTAAAGTGTATTTGCATGTGACAGAAGAGAACTTACCCACAGTGTGGGTTGTTTCTACTTTTCTAGCGTGTGAACCGGGGTCGGCTGCCCGGAGGTGGCAAGACTGGAGTGTGAGGTCTTAGACTGCGTCAGGTTCTGCCTTATAAACTTGTGGCAAGCCCAAGACTATGATTCCCTTGTGCTCACCCCATCCCCACCCCTCTCCGGAGCTCTGTCAAGAGCATGAAGAACTCTTCCACTGGCCCCAAGTAGTGGGGTGCGTGACCCTGCACATTTCCCTCCAGGAAACAAGTACTTTGTTTAATATAAAAAAAATATATATTTTTATATAGTGGAAAATGAAGCGTCCACTTTAAGAGAAGCGCGTGGAAGTGGGGCTGGAGGCTTGGGTCACGTGATAGAAATGGGCTCGTCTGCGCCTCTTGATGATGTCGTCGCGGTGCCCCAACGAGGGATTGGCCGAGGCCAGTCTCCGCGTGATGAGACAGGACCCTCCCCCGAGAGCAAGGCGGAAGTGTGCGGGCCGCCGCGGGGCGCAGGCGGGAGAGGCTGGGCTCGCGATGAGTGGGCTCGGCCGACTCTTCGGGAGGGGTGAGCCGGGCGAGACTGGTCGACCGGGAGGTGCTGGCCGCAGGGGTCGGGGAGACCGGAGGGGAAGAGACCCAGGAGACAGGCTGTCCCGAAAACCCCGGCCGATGGCCCGGCAAGGCCTTCTCCGGTGCCAGGAGGCCCCGCCTTGTCAGCGAGTCCCGCTCCGTGTGCCGTCCTTCCCCCACCCCCGGAGGGCAGAGCTCGAGGCCCGGGAGGGGACGCGAGTGAAGAGCGTGGCGACTGTGCCGGCTCCCACTGTGTAGGCTTGGGGGATGAGTTTCTGCCTGTTGTCATGCAGTTCTTTCCAAACCCCTGGTGCTTGCTTTATTCTGGGCAAGAGGGAATCTGAGAGGACGAGGAAAGATTGCCTTCTTGAAGCTCTTAACTGGTGGGCAAAGACAAGCAAAAATCGGCATTTACAGTGTAGTGTGGCAACCCCACTGTGGAGATGTTCCTAAAAACCAGGGGAGCACAGAGGAAGCAGGAGTCTGGGGGCAGTGATCCAGGAGGCTAGAAATGTGCCAGGTGGGGAATTGACATTCTCCAGGAAGAACTAACTATGCAAAAGAGAGGCTGGAAAGAGTATGATATATTCAGGGAAAAGAAGTTCTGGCTGCCCTGTGAGTGAGTGTGTGTGTGTGTGTGTGCGCGTGCTGAAGGGGAAGAGGAAAGAGAAGGCAGTGTGGATGGAGAGGTGAATGAGAGCCAGATCATGAAGCACCTTGTATGTCTTGTTTAAAAAGTTTTCGATTGTATCTTGTAGGCAGTGGAGAGTATGGAAAGATTTTAAGCAGGCAAGGGCCATCAGATTTTTTTTTTAAATAACTCTATTAGATGTGCAGAAGATGAAGGGGAAAATCAAGATCAGACTTTTTTTCCTTTGGCCCCCTGTATTTCATTCAGTTTGATCCTGTAGAGTCAGGACCTTGGGCATCTCCTAGGACAGCGAGAGGAACGGTGATTAAAAAAGGGACTCAGCTCTGGTGAGGGGTGTGACAATGGGGAGGCCATGCATGTGTGGGTGCAGGGGGTATATGGGAAATCTCTGTACCTTCCACTCAAGTTGCTGTCAACCTAAAACTGCTCTAAAAAAATAAAGTCTATTAATTAAAAAAAAAATTAGAAATGAATTGAAAGGCAGTTTGGAATAGCAAAAGAACACTGACTTTGGATGTCATACTGCCACATTTCAATTCCTGCTCAATCTCTTACGGGTTGTGATTTTAGACAAAAAATGTAACATCTTTGTGCCTATCTTCACATTTATAAAGTGAAGATAGCACGTTCGCTGTAGAGAGCCATTTTGGGATTAATAATAACAGTCAAGTGCCTAGCACACACTGTGCACTCAGTGATTAGTGGCTAGTATTCTTCCTTCACACAATGTGGGCCTGCTCCATTGGACTCCAGGGAAGAAGGAGAAGGGGCCCACCCCTGAAGAGGCAATACAGAAACTGAAGGAAACGGAGAAGATACTGATCAAGAAACAGGAGTTTCTGGAGCACAAGATTCAACAGGAGCTACAAACAGCCAAGAAGCATGGCACCAAGAATAAGAAAGGTAAGGGGGAAAGGCGCCTTTAGGAGGGCCAGGTGGGCAGCAGGGGCTTCTGGCTCTGATGTTCAGCGTGTGGGCTGGGTCAGCCGCCCTGCAGGCTTTGCGGAGGAAGAAAAGACTGGAACAGCAGCTGGCACAAATTGACGGGACATTATCCACCCTGGAGTTTCAGCGTGAGGCCATTGAGAATGCCACCACCAATGTCGAAGTGCTTCGTACCATGGAGCTTGCTGCCCAAGGCATGAAGAAAGCCTACCAGGACATGTGGGTACGGGGTAGGGAAGGAGGGGGCCCAGGCACTGGGGAGAGTAGCTTGGTATTGTGCTTTGAATCTTACAACCTCTCAGAATGTGAGATTACAGTATAGACACCTCTAATGGCTAGACCTCTGTCCGCCTCCTTGCTTCCTGCAAGAAGATCTCTCTGCTGGCTGGGGCATTCCAGGGAGGAGAGATGATTTCCTAATTGTTAAAGATCCTTCCGAGAAGGAAGTGCAACCTGTCCTCCCCACTGTGGCTTCTTGCCATTTCTCAGCCTCGTCTTGCTCTTTACAATTGTCCAGGGATCTCTTCTACCTGGTAGCCGTAGGTTTATCAGTCTGAGGCCATGGGCAGGAGGGACTTCCTTCTTGTGAGGTGAGAACGTCAGGGGGGTTGTTGCCTAATTTTTTGGCTATATATCTTGTTCTCAGGGACATTGACAAGGTGGATGAACTGATGGCTGACATCACAGAACAGCAGGAGGTGGCCCAGCAGATCTCAGATGCCATTTCTCGGCCTTTGGGCTTTGGAGAAGATGTGGATGAGGTGATTGGAAGTGAGGGGTCAGGGAATATTGGAGAAAAGCATGGGACCAGGCAGAAGGGATGCCCAAAAGAATTGTGCGGCAAGTTCTGGGGAGGAACTCCAGAAGTGGTATGTTTTTAGAAGTAGAAGTTTCCTTTCTTCATCTTGAATAGTCTTGTCGTCCCCCATCCAGGATGAACTGTTGGAGGAGCTAGAGCAGCTGGAGCAGGAGGAATCAGCCCGGGAGTTGTTACCTGTGGATGATAAGGAGGAAGAACCTCCAGTCAAACTACCCAGTGTACCCACCCATGTGCCAGCAGAGCCAGGTACCCAGGGCTGTTCTGTTGTCTCAAGGACTTGAGAGGGTGGGATAGATATGGGGAAGATTATTCCTCAGTCATCCTGCCTCAAAGGAACCAGGCAGAGAGGGCTGCTGCTACAGTTGCACAGGTTGTTGACTGCATAAGGGCACCTGGCTGAAGGGGAATGGGGACTGAAATCTGGCCTGTGCTCCATTCCGCAAGCTGTGTACCCTGGCTTAGGGCTGCAAACACTGGGAGAAAGGCATCTTTTTCTAACTTGCACAAAGATGCTATGGGAATAGCAGCAGCCCAGCAAGCAGAAGGACCACACCTTTAGGTTCTTTGCTGGGGAGAGAGAATTCAGCAGGCTCTGAGTGTTCTAGCAGGGGATGGTTGGAAGTTTCTGAAGCCTTAACACTTCTTTCTTTCTCTGGGTGTCCTTGTCCCCAAGCTCCCGAGGCAGATGAAGATGCAGAAGCACTGAAGCAGTTGGCTACCTGGGTGTCCTGACGAGTCTGGCCTTGTCTTCTTGACGCTGCCTTTGTTGCTCTTTTCCTTAAGTGCCAAGTGCTGAGCTAAAGGACCATAGCCCTATTGGGAGGTCCTGCTGAGGGTGGTAGTATGACCCTGCCGGAGAAAAGGGTCTGTTGCCCTCCCATCCCTGGCTCAACTCTCAACAAGGATCTTGGTACGGGAGAGCCCCTGGGCTCCTTTCTCTTTGATAGCACTTACAGTGCCCTTGTTCCCAATAAAATTGGGTGGATGGAGTCCTAGTGCTTCTGCTGCCTGCTCTACACCTGAAACTCTTCCCCTGGTCCTTGGAGCTTTATTTCAAGCAATGAATAATAATGGGAATAATGAAGGGGCATTGGAACATAGAATAAATGGGAGTTTCCAGTATCTTAACCTACTGTGTTCCAGGCAGATACTGTTTGATCTTTCAAGTTGGTTTGTCCCAGAGTTGCCTAGTGCTGAGGTTGAGGAAACTGCCATCTGTTACTTATCTTAGGACCGTGTGGAGCTGTCTCTGTGTCTTCCCTCATCACTTTGTCCCAATCATGCCTCTGCCAAGACAGGCCCATAATTTACTACCCATTGTCCTTTTGCAAAGCCCCTTTTCAAGGACAGAGAGGGAGAATACAGGGATAAAGTAGTTTTCCTTTATTCAGAACCCATAGGTAAAAGGCTCGGTTTGAACTGGCACTTGTGTGTCTAGGGGCAATAATGCGAGGGGTCATGACTCAGTGGGATTGTCTCAGTAGTGGTTAAGGTGACATTTGGAGGAGGGAGAAGGCACCAAGATAGTTCACGCATCCTGATACCCATTTCTAACGGAACAGTGACATCCCTTTGGATTATAGACAGAGGCAGAGCCATGACCACAGAGCAGCCAGGGCCTCCACCCCACGGCTTGAACATTTAGAGTGCACAGAGATGTAAAACAACGAGCATGTACTTAGTGAGAATGATGAAGCTTCCCAAGGGCAGGTGTTCATCTGAGCACCCCTCCCCATGAGCCACATACAAGCTACATTTTGAATCACAACGTTGACTTAACAGGAGTCTGTTACAGGCTCTGGGCAGAAATCCACCTCTTTCCGTCAGCAGTCTTCCCTGCCAAGTTTCCCCTGAGGAAAGAATGTCTTTGACCTCAGCTGATGAAACTAAATCAGAATTAGATTTATTTTTGGTATAAAAGATTTTTAGCCCCAGACCCTTCTGCTTTGCTTTTCTCTCAGTCCCCTCCCTCAGCCACTTTCAGGTACTGATTTCCAAGGACTGGCGATTAGTGGTGCTGGGGAACTGGCACATGGCCTCGAGCAGCCTGATCTCATTGGTGGGTTGCTCAGGCTGGAACTTGAGCACCCAGGGATCCTTGATGATGTCCAGGATGGTGGCACGCTTGGTGGCTTGGCATAGCATCTGGAGGACCAGGTTCTAGGGCAGGGAAGAGAGAGGTCTTGGCTGAGCTTGCCCCCATTGTGCCACACTGGCAATGAGCAGCTGGACCTAAGAAAGAAGCAGGATAGCCCATCATGCTACTCTGGTGAGAGGGGCTGTGGCCCCGATGTTATCCTGAAGAGCCAGGCATTTAATTCCCTTGGAAGGGAGGGGAAAGAAGTTTCCTTGGGGGAATCCCCTGCGAAATCCCTTTCTGGCCTAGAGAGAGAGAGGCTGAAACCTGCTTATGACATGGAAGGTGCAGAGCCCTTTGGTTGGCCCTTTAAGCCCTCCCACTATTCTAGGGCAGGGGCAAGGCCTTCCCTAGGGTTGGGAGGCCTAGGTTGGGTATTCCTTCCCTGTGGGTCACCCCTGAGGCCTCAGCCCTTCTGGGGGAGCCAGCACCTTGCACTCCTGGGAGATGGTGTGGTTAGATGGAAAAGTGACCTCCTTCTGAGTCTCTTTCAGCAGCTTCTTGAGATTGGTGTCATCAAAGGGCAGACGGGCAACCACTAGAGTGTAGAGGATGACCCCCATGCTCCAGGTGTCAGACAGGAAAGGGTTGTAGGGCAAGCCCAGCAGGATCTCCGGGCAGGCATAAGCAAAGCTGCCACAGTAGGTCTGGCTGAGGTGGGTAACGCAGTTCACTTGGCGGTAGGAAGGGCTACTGCGCACAGGCTGGCTAGAAGGCACCGTCTTGGCGAAGCCAAAGTCCGATATCTTCACATTCTCCCGCTTGTCCAGCAATAGGTTCTCCAACTTTAAGTCCCTACCAGCAGCAGAAAGGCTGGGGGTCAGGCTGGGGAGAGGGCTTAGTGTTAGACCGGGAGCTGAAGGGCCACGGGTCAGAGGCTAGAGATGAGGAAAGGCAAAGTGGGAGAGACACCATTATGAGGACACAAGGCAGAGAGGAAGGAAAGCCATGGAGTTGTGAGCAGAGGCCAAAGAGGAGAGAGGATGGTAGCTGAGGATCACTGGGAGCTCACCATCGTATTTCATCAAGTGCTTTGCTCACAGTGGGTACTTAATAAACATTCTTGACCAGATGAATGGATGAAATAAAATAGAGTGAATGAATGGGCCCAGATACAAGGGAAGAAGAAAGGACTGAAAATGGGAGATGTGCATGAAACCCCCTCTAGAGCCCAAAGGCCCCAGTCTGGGTGGCAGCGCCCTCACCGGTGCACAATGCCCTTGCTGTGCAGGTAGGCGATGCCCAGGGTCATCTGGGAGAACCACTTGCCAGCAAGGGGCTCAGAGCAGGCCCCGTAGCGCTGGATCCATTCAAGGACGTCACCACCTTGAGCCAGCTCCAGAATGATGTATACCCGGGATGTGGTCTCGATGGCCTGATAGAAGTTGATGAGGTACTTGTGCCGCAGGACCTTCATTACCTGGCCCCGGGAGAGGGACCCATCAAACCTGGGAAGGGAGAACCCTGCCTGTGCTCCCAGCCCTCCTAGTCTCCCACTGCCACTTCCTTAGAACTTTTCAACAGAATCAAACCCGAGGGCAGGTGGCCTGGAGGCAAGCCCTATGCTTTGCACTTTTACTTTTTGAGGGGCTGGAGGTGACTGGGTAGGTGGAAAGAGGTTAAATTTACATCAGGTAATTTTCGTAGCTGCTTAGTGAGACATTCAGTTCTGGTTTGGGGGTTTCTGGTCCCACCCTCTCCTAACCATATCCCCTCTGAGAAGCCTTAAGCAGCTTGGTACCAGTTCCGTCTTCCAGCCCCCCTTTCCAACCTGTATCTCGCGGGGCAGGAACTTGTTAAGATAGTCCTCGGACGCCTTCTTCTTTGAGATAATCTTGACAGCCACCATGACCTTCTGCTTTGTGTAGTAAGCCTCGTACACCGTCCCATAGGAGCCATTGCCAATAATCTTGCCCACCTCGTAACCATACTCCTCCATGACAGAGCGGTAGGCTGAGGTGGGAGGTGCTGCCTCCAAGGTGTTTCCCTTCCCCATGGTGTTGGGCTTGCCGCGAGCAGGGAGCTTTGCTACTTAAAAGTCTCCTGCCTGCTCAGAAAGCCAACACCTCAATCTACCAAGGGCTAGGGTACCACAGTGAGGTTAGTCTCTGAGTGCTTGCCTGTGTAGTCACACAAGTCTGGGATGCTGGACTTGGCTCTCCACCAGGAATTTGGAGGAGGAAGAAGGGAGAAGCAGTTCTTTTTGTCTTGACTGGCTGTTGTTACTTTTGCCTCTTGGTTACGGAACTCCCCAAGGTCCCACATTCCAAACACATCACAATTCACCTTCTATCCACCACTGGCCACAAAGCTGGAAAATGAAGTGCAGTTTGGAACATATTCAGTCCTGGAGGCACCTTCCGAATCTGGTGAGACTCCCTCCACAGATCTGACCCCTTCAACCATTCATGTTTATTGAGCACCTATTGTGTGCCTGGCAGCATGCTGAGTACTGGGATAAAATAACCAGTAAGGCCAATAGAGACCCTATACTCCTAGAGTTTATAGACCAGCATAAGAAACACGTGAGTGTGAGAATATCACAGAGAACTGCAAGGTGTTGTAGAAGCATGTTCTAAGGAATCCAGCTCTAAAATCCATTTTTTTTTTTGGCTTAAAACCATTTTTTTTTTTTTGCAAATTGAGCTGGGCTCAGTTGGGTGGTTCCTCTGGTGGTCTCTTCTCAGCTAGGATGGTTTCTTTCTGCTGCCTATGGTCTCATTATCCAACCTACTAGCCCGACTTCCTTAAAGAACAGCACTACATTTTGTAAGAAAAAAGAAACTGCATGACTAATTGAGGCCTAGGCTCCAAAATCACAAAGCATCACTTCCATACCTTTATATGAGTAAAGACAGTTACAAGGTTTCAAGGATCACTTAGATTGAAGGGGTGGAGAAGTAGACTCCAAATCTTAACCTTGAAATGCATTTTTTTTTTTTTGAGGAAGATTGGCCCTGAACTAACATCTGTTGCAAATCTTCCTCTTTTTTATTCTCTCCAAAGCCCCTGTATGTATTTGTAATCCTAGTTGTAAGTTCTTCTAGTTCTTTTACATGGGATGCCACCACACAGGGCTTGATGAGTGGTGTGTAGGTCTGTGCCCAGGGTCTGAACTGCTGAAGCAGGGCACATGAACTTAACTGCCAAGCCACTGGGCTGGCCCCTGAAATGCATTCTTATTTGCCTTCCATGACCTTGAACCCTGTAGTTTTCCTCTCATCCTTCTAGCCACTCCTGACTCCAGTGGAGCCTCATCTTCCTCCATCCATCCCTTAATCATATTCCAAGGGTTCTATCACAGGGCTTATTTCCTCAGACCTTTACATCTTCCCTTAAGGATCTCATCTACTCCAAAGATTTCAATTACTGCATTAATGCTGACTGCTCCTAATCTCATCTTTGTCACAGCTATCTCCAGAGTTCCAGATCGAGCATCCAGTTGCTCACTGAACATCACATGGACGTCTTCCCCAGGCACCTTAAACTCACCATGTCCAAAATTGAATTCCTTATTTTCTTCCCCCAGACTTCCTCTTTCTGTGAGTTGTATACTAGTTGTCCTCAGTTTAGACCCTTCCCTCTGCCTTAGCCCCTACATTCCAATCTGCCACCAAATCCTATCTCTTCTACCTTCTAATTGTCTCTTTAATAATACATTCAAAGTTCTCCAAGCCCACTGCCACTACCTTAGTCCAAGCCTCCATCATTTCTTAACTGATTGCTCTAGCCAAGCTTTCTGCTCTCCTCTAGTCTGATCACCCTGAAGTCCAAGGCATGAATCTGATTTTCTTCCCATTTAAAGCAGGATCAACTCCAAATTCTTTTATATAGCTTTACTATTTAATTCTGCATGCCTCTCCAATTTTATCTTTTAAGATACACACAATGCTCCAGCCAAACACAACTGCTTCGCCTTCATCGTTCCCTCTGTTCTGGCAAATTCCTACTCTCCCTTCAGGACTTAGCTCTTGAGCTGTGTTAAGGAAGGCTTTGCTGACTGCTCAAGCCCAAATTAGATGTTCCCCCTTCGTGGGTGCTCCCACAGCCCCAATACTTTCTCTGTCACAGTACCTAACGCAGTGTCTGTTATTGCTTTTTTGCTTACATCTCCCACTAGGCTCTACGGGAGGTCAACTGACAAGAGGGAGATAAGTTAGAGGTCTGAGAAGAATGGGTTGTGGAGAATGGAAGCGAGCCGATTTGGAAAATGAGCAGGATCACTGGGCAGCATGGAGGCATAACTGAGGTTGAAGAACACAATTTATAGACACATGATCTTAACACATCAGAGTGTTAAGCTTCCTTTAGCATCCTGGGTATAGGTGCTTGAATGTTGACAGATGAGTTGATCCATCACTGAGGTTTCACTTGGCAGCTGCAATGAAACCATGGGAGAGAGACATGAAGAAGACAGGCAAGAACGTGGCTGAAATGATGGAATGCGTAATCTAAGCTGCACGGGTTAGGAAGACAAACTAGAAAAAGACCAAAGGGGTCACAGTTCTCAGTGAAATGGAAGAACAAGGTTGGTGGGAATGACGGAGGACAAAAGGTTGTGGTCATAGAGGTCTAGATTTAAGATTGTGTGTGGGGGGGGGAGGGTAAGGGGGCTTGCAGAGGAAAGAACAAGGGAAGAATCAGATTTCTTTTATCTTCCATCCTCCAAAACAAAAATGCCAACAACAGATTATGCCATAGGCTACAGGAAAATTCCCATTTATTGGCAGCCTGACCCTGCTGGCCGGATGGTTCCAAAGTCCTGTTGGAATCCAGATCTATACCCTCAGTCTATCAAGATGAGAGGTAGTCCAGGGCACACTGTGGTAAGGAGGCCCACTCAACCCCACCCATCTTCCGTTCTCCTGGATAGGTAGCTGGCCCCTTGGATAGGTACCTTGGTGACAGCTCTGTTCTCATCATGTACAGGGGGTAAACCAGTTCATTCAAGGAATGTGCATTAAGCTGCCTCCTATATACAAAAACACTGCTAGGTCCTGAGGATACCAAGATGGATAAATTATAGACTTCCTGTGCGGAGTTCGCAATTAGCAAGGGAGACAGACCCATAAGAAGTAAAATAACAGTACAGTGAGACAAAGTGCTATAAACAAAGACTGGAAGGAGATCAAGGGAAGGCTTTATAGGGAAGGTGGCCTTTGCACGGCTCAGAGAAGTCTCCAGGCAGGTACGCAGGGAATGGTAGATTGGGCAGTCTGGTAGAAGGAACTAAACGAGGCTTATGAGCTTGAGAGAACATGACATCTGAGATTTCAATGTAAATACAGGTTAGGGTTTCAGAAGGGGAATGTACCTGGAGAAGTAATTAAGCTCCAGGTCTGAGAGGCCTCAACTGCCAGCTTTTTGGACTTTATCTTATGTGCTTATGGCCACAATTTGGTGTGCATCAAAATCAGAGCTTGTTAAAAATACTGATGCCCAGTTACCACCTCCCCCAAGATCCTGATTCGGTGAGACCCAGGTATCTATATTTTTAATAAGCTTCTAGCTGAATCTGATGCATACCAAGATTTGAGAACCACTGTCGCAGCAAATCGGACACCTTTAAGATTTAAAAAACAAAATCCTTGCAGCAGTAATGTGGAAAATGGATTCAAGAGGGGAGGTGACGAGACTAGCAAGGTGGCTGTCATGGTAATTTAAGTCAGAGGATGGGGCCTGAACCAAGGCAGCCGTGGAGGGAAAGTATTTGGAAGTGATAGGACATATGCAGAGGTGGCTTGGTGGCATTGATCTGAGAGGGGAGGTATTGAGAAAGAGGTCTGGGGTTTCTGACTTTAGAGACCAAGTGGTTGTCACTTAAAGACTATTCCAAAGCTACTCTGAGTTACTTTTCTAATTACAAAATCTACCAATTGTCTAGAAAACTCAACCTCCTACTTCCTGGAACCTCACCTCCTCCTGCAGGGAGGAGGGCTGGGTCAGAGGGCAGAAGTGTGTAAATGAAGGACTTTTCAGGTCAGCAGCTAATTGTGGTTTTCCACTATACTACTTTCCCTCGGGGAGAGGGAACCTTAAGTCAGCTTCCTTACGGGTCACTCCCAGGTGGCCAAAGGGAAATCACTGCCCCTGGGTGTCATCTCCAGGCGTCCTCCCCCAGTGGCAGATCCCCTTAAAATAGCTGAGATGGACAAGGATAAACTTTTCCAGAATAACCTGCATTACACAATTAAGAGGAGTCCAAACACATACACACAGATAATTAAGAACAAAAACATTGAAAGAGATGAAAGTAGGGCAAGCTTCTTTACCTCCAAGTAACAATAACCCTGTCAGGCCGTCCATCTCACAGGGGAAAAGGGCAGACGCTCTCTCTCTTTGCGTGCCTCTACACCCGACCAGGCTCAGGCTTGCCCATCGTAGGATAAGGGACGGTCATTACACGGCCAGGGAGGAGACCTCCGGTACGGCCTTGGGAAGCTATTTTTATGTATGTGTTTGTTTTTTGGCGGGAGGCAATTCATGACGGGTGGGAGAGAAGCGGTGAGGTGAGATCCAGACTCTAGGACCTTTGCACGGGCTGTCCCCTCGCTGTCCTGAAATAGCGACGCCCAAAGCCTCACCCCGCCCGGGTTGGAGACCGTGAACCGCCCCTCAGGTCTCTGCCTCAGCAGTCGCTGGCGAGTCCCACTGGTTGTGCCGGCCACTGCTGCGGGCACCCACTAGGTGTGGGCCCGGGGGCCGCCCGCTCCGTCTCCTGGACAGTCACTGGGGGCGAGCGGCGGGCACCGCTCTCAGGTCTCCGCCCCAAACCTTCCTGGGGACGGACGAGTAGCCCGGCAGAGACTCTTAATGTGAAGGGGCGTCTGCGTCCTCGCGGCCCGGCCCGACCCCGGCCCCGGCCCCAGCCCCGGCCCCGGCCCCAGCCCCATCGCGGGAAACCGCTGGCGGAGCGCCTCCGCGGCTGCGGCAGTGGGGGCGCGGCCACCAGCTCCAGGAAAGGAGCTGTCCGCCCGGCTGAGGTCCCCGCGGGCGAGGGCGGAAGTGGTAAGACCGACGTGTCCCGGGCTGCTCTCCTGCTCGCCGGGAGGACCCCCGCGGAGGGACGGGCCGGTCGAGCCTCGCGGCGTCTCCGGAGCGGCGCCGGGCGTCCGGCGGCAGAGAGCTCATCCGGGAGCACTTCACCGAGCCCGGGGCCGTGTCCCTGGCGGGGCGGCCGCAGCCGCTGCTATCAGGCACAGAGGCAGCCAGCCGTGGAGGTCGGAAGGCGGGTCCTCTCCGGGCCGCCGCTAGCGCGCCGCTCTGGGGGAGACCCCGGCAGGAGCCCAAGGGCAGCTGCGGGGTCGGAGAGGCCGCTGGCGCCGCCTCGGCCAGCCCTCCCCGCGCGGTGAGGCCCCCGGGGCTGCGGCGGGAAGGGGCCCGAGGCGCGAGGCCGCGTGGCGTTGCTATGGAAACGGGCCGGGGCGCGCGGAGAGGTCCTCGGCTGGTGGGCTGCGGGAGGGGGGACCCCCAGGTTGAGAAGACTAGACAGTAGAGGGGCCCAGGAGCCCCGTCTGCAGGATAGAGCGACATGGTGTGTGTGGGGGGGGGGGGGGGGGTCAGGAGGTGGCCTCCCGAGGGACCAGGGACGATGGGAGAGGCCAAGGGGAGGAATTGGAGCCTTTGGGCGTCAATTCGAAGGACCTGACCTGGGGCATCTTGAGTTGATCCCTGGTTTCCATAACCGCAGGACTCACCCAAACAGGTTCTGCTGCCTTAAGGATGACAGTCCTAGGGCACCCTCGAAGTTGGAGCTGCCAGTGGTTGCCACTCCTGATGCTGCTGCTGGGCACAGGCCATGAGCCAGGGGCAGAAGGTGTGACACACTACAAGACCGGCGACCCCGTCATTCTATATGTCAACAAAGTGGGACCCTACCATAACCCTCAGGAGACTTACCATTACTATCAGCTTCCAGTCTGCTGCCCTGAGAAGATCCGTCACAAAAGCCTTAGCCTGGGTGAAGTGCTGGATGGGGACCGAATGGCTGAGTCTTTGTATGAGATCCGCTTCCGGGAGAATGTGGAGAAGAGAATTCTGTGCCACATGCAGCTCAGTTCTGCACAGGTCAGCCTCTCCACACTGGCTAGAACTTAGGCCTCCCTGCCAGGGGCTAACAGCAGTGCCTGATGTTTATGGTTTTCAAAGCACCTTTATGGAAGTGATCTGACTTGATTCTAACTACAACCCCATGTGGCAGGCAGGGCAGGTGGTATTATTTGCATTCAGTTGACAGAGAAACCTACTTGCTCAGAAGTGAGTTTTTCAAGACTACATGGTGAATTACAACTAAAATTAGCTATAATGTGAGATCCCAGGGCTCCTGACTCCGGGTTTCTCTGTTGGTAATAAGGTCCCATCTATCACTCCTAGAGAGCTTCCTTCCATACCTACCTCATGGCTCTTTCTCAGTTGGCTCCTTTACACTCTGCCTAGTCTTCCTGTCATGCTTCTTTCTTGAGCACATCCTACCTTAGGGCACTTTTCCTTAGTCTATCCCAGACCTTCGTACCCCTTGCCTCACTCCTTTTTCTAGGCCTTAACCCTGTTAAGTCACACTTGCTCTTGTTGGAGAATCCCAGCATATTAGGGTCTAACCCAGTGGTTCTCAACAGGGGGCAGTTTTATCTCCTAAGGGATGTCTGACGATGTCTGGAGATATTTCTGATTGTCAATACTAGGGGTTCTACTGACATCTAGTGGGAAGAAGTCAGGGATGGTGCATCTTACAATGCACAGGAAAGCCCCACACAGCAAAGGCTTATCCAGACCAAAATGTCAGTAGTACCAAGGTCGAGAAACCCTGCTTTAACTCTGAGCCTGGGGAGGCCTTGTCTGACTCCTGACTTGCTCTTTGTAGGTGGAACAGTTGCGCCAGGCCATCGAGGAACTGTACTACTTTGAATTTGTGGTGGACGACTTGCCACTCCGTGGCTTTGTGGGCTACATGGAGGAGAGTGGCTTCCTGCCTCACAGCCACAAGATAGGACTCTGGACCCATCTGGACTTCCACCTAGAATTCCATGGAGATCGAATTATATTTGCCAATGTCTCAGTGCGGGACGTCAAACCCCACAGTTTAGATGGGTTACGACCTGATGAATTCTTAGGCCTCACTCACACATACAGTGTGCGCTGGTCTGAGACTTCTGTGGAACGTCGGAGTGACAGGCGCCGTGGTGATGATGGTGGTTTCTTTCCCCGGACACTGGAAATTCATTGGTTGTCCATCATCAATTCCATGGTGCTTGTGTTTTTACTGGTGGGTTTTGTGGCTGTCATTCTCATGCGTGTGCTTCGGAACGACCTGGCTCGGTACAACTTGGATGAGGAGACAACCTCTGGAGGTTCTGGTGATGACTTTGACCAAGGTGACAATGGCTGGAAAATTATCCATACAGATGTCTTCCGCTTCCCTCCATACCGTGGTCTGCTCTGTGCTGTGCTTGGTGTGGGTGCCCAGTTCCTGGCCCTTGGCACTGGTGAGGTGATAAAAATTAATCAGGGATTTCTCTCAAGGGGTAGAACTAAGTAGGTAGCTTGTTCAGAAAAGATCTGCAGATCTTCACTTCTGTCCAAGGTGAGGGGAAGTCCTAAGGGTGGGGTGGCTCTAGCAAGGATGTGTATATTCTGTTGTGGGGTTTCTGGACAACAGAACTGGGGGATATTGTTTTGCTGGAGGCCCTGGGTCTGGGAGAAAGGGGGCTGATTCCTCTGAAATTGCCAGAAGAGGGATAGGTGAGACCTAACACGGGCTTTCCACTACCACCTACAGGTATTATTGTCATGGCGCTGCTGGGCATGTTCAATGTGCACCGGCACGGGGCCATTAACTCAGCAGCCATCTTGTTGTACGCCCTGACTTGCTGCATCTCTGGCTACGTGTCCAGCCACTTCTACCGGCAGATCGGAGGCGAGCGTTGGGTGTGGAACATCATTCTCACCACCAGTCTCTTCTCTGGTGAGGACTGCCCTTTCCCTGGTGGGCCGACTTAGGAACTTCGAACACATCATGGAACCTGGGACAGAGTCAGAGTAAGGCTTTAAGGAAATGAAAATAGGCAAAAGAAACAATAAGAAAAACCATTCAAAAGTCAAGAAGCATCCCTTGTGTGCAGTTAAAAATTATTAAGCTCTTAAAATGTCCTAGGGGGCCGGCCTGGTGGTGCAGCAGTTAAGTGCACATGTTCTGCTTCGGCGGCCCGGGGTTCGCCAGTTTGGATCCCGGGGGCAGACATGGCACCACTTGTCACACCGTGCTGTGGTAGGCGTCCCACATATAAAGTAGAGGAAGATGGCACAGATGTGAGCTCAGGGCCAGTCTTCCTCAGCAAAAAGAGGAGGATTGGCGGCAGATGTTAGCTCACGACTACTCTTCCTCAAAAAAAAAAAATTAAAAAAATGTCCTAGGCAGCGTGGTAAGCACTCGACACGCCTTCATCTCATTTCATCCTCACAACGACTATATGAAGTAGGTAATATTGTCCCCATTTTACAGATGAGGAAATTGGACTTCAGGCTGGACTGAGTTAAGTAACTTGCCTGAGATTACACTCCTAAAAAGCAGTGCCCCAGGTTTCAGACCCAGGCAGTCTGACTCTTGAGCTTGTCTTCTCAACCATCACACTGAAATAATTTGAATTTATTTTTTGATACTCTCTTTGTTTTTATTTTTCAGTTTTTTTGTTTTAGAGGTGGGCTACCCCACTCTAGCCTTTGAAGTCAGTATGCCCTTTCAAAGGCAGTATTAGTTTCCATTCTGAACATTTTGTGTTCCCAGTCCTAAGTGTATGATTTATATTCCATCACATTTATGTTTGAACCAGGGCTTCCTGAAAACAGGGCCTTAATCCAAAGGAGTGGCTCATGCTAGGAATCACTGATGCCACAGCAGGATAGGCCCTTGGAGGCAGGTGGGTTTATGTCACTGTTAGCTCATTATGTTACAGCTGCCTTGATCCTTAATGATGATGGATAGGGGAGGGGTTGTTGGTCAGATAAGGAAGAAGGAACAACAAGACATGAAAGGGTAGAGTCTAGGAGCAGGACGTCCCATGCCACTCCCCTATACGTCCAGTCTGATTGGGTGCCCCCAGGGATGTAGCCTGTAGTGCTGACTCTCCCATTGGGGGCCCATCCTGCAGTGCCTTTCTTCCTGACGTGGAGTGTGGTGAACTCGGTGCATTGGGCCAATGGTTCGACACAGGCTCTGCCAGCTACCACCATCCTGCTGCTTCTGACGGTTTGGCTGCTGGTGGGCTTTCCCCTCACTGTCATTGGAGGCATCTTCGGGAAGAACAACGCTAGCCCCTTTGATGCACCTTGTCGCACCAAGAACATCGCCCGGGAAATCCCACCCCAGCCCTGGTACAAGTCTACGCTCATCCACATGACTGTTGGAGGCTTCCTGCCTTTCAGGTATCCTCCTTTTATTCCGTGGCCATCACTCGCAGGTTCCTGACCTTAACTGTTCCTTTCCCCACTCACCCCATGCCCTAACCCAACACCAGCGATAATCCCTGGTTCAGCCATACCACTAAGATCACTCAATGCCTCCTCCTTTCTCCAAGCAGGACTGAGCTTGAATCAGTTCAAATATGAAGGTGTCTCACATGTAAAGCTCTCCAGAGACGTTGCTCCTTTCACCATCTGCCTGGTTTCTGACTTTAGTGTCTACAGGCACCTTGTGGGGTTTAAAGCCCGTTTGATTACTCATTCAGTTTTGTTGAGTACCTCTTAGTGTCAGGCAGATAATACAGTGGAAAATAAAACAGACATGATCCCTGCTCTCAACTTATCAAAGGAGATGTTCTTGAAATGAGGTAAAAGAGTCCCCATCAAGCCAGGAGCTCCAGGGCAGGGAATGCAATGGGTCCACTTTCCACAGTGACCCAGTAGCATGGAGGGGTCGTGGCTGGATTTTGGCTTGGCTGCTGTGCTGGCAGTGCACAGCCTTTTAATGCTGTGTGTCGTGTCTTCTCTTCACAGTGCCATCTCTGTGGAGCTGTACTACATCTTTGCCACAGTATGGGGTCGGGAGCAGTACACTTTGTACGGCATCCTCTTCTTTGTCTTCGCCATCCTTCTGAGCGTGGGGGCTTGCATCTCCATCGCGCTCACCTACTTCCAGTTGTCTGGAGAGGATTACCGCTGGTGGTGGCGATCCGTGCTGAGTGTCGGCTCCACGGGGCTCTTCATCTTCCTCTACTCGGTTTTCTACTATGCCCGGCGCTCCAACATGTCAGGGGCGGTACAGACAGTAGAGTTTTTCGGCTACTCCTTACTCACCGGTTACGTCTTCTTCCTCATGCTGGGCACCATCTCCTTCTTTTCTTCCCTAAAATTCATCCGTTATATCTATGTTAACCTCAAGATGGACTGAGTTTTGGGTGGCAAAACTATTGCTCTTCTCTCCCTTTCTTCACGCCCCCTTGATCTCTCTTACCAACATCTCCTCTGATGGAGTGACTGAATTGTGTGATGGCATTGTTGCCTTCCCCTTTGCCCTTTGGGCCTCCCGTCCCGAGAGGGCCTGGAAATTATAAATATTATATAAGGAGTATATATTTGAACTTTTTAAGTTGTCTTTAGTTTGGGTCCTGATTTTTCTTTTTACAATTATCAAAATAAAATTTATTAAGAAAAAGGATCCTGTAGTTGGAGGGTTTGGTCTGGATATAGGAACTCGAGCCCTGCCGTCCAGGGCACTGTCCCTTAGACCGCCGGGTCGGCCGCGGAATGCAGAGAACTCGGGTTCTCCACGGAGCTTGGGAACTCTCGGCTGGGGGAACCCACATCGCTAGGGCCCTGTTTCCGCGGCTCAGCCGGCGCTCAGCCCACCGGAAATGGCGGAGCCGGAGCTCTTTGTGCGAAGCGAGTTGAATCACCCTGGCGACGGGAGGGGCGCGGAGCAACGCCCTTTCCGCCGGAAGTGGGTTTCAAAGTCTCCACGTGCTGTCCCTCCCCCTCCCGGCCTGGTAGCGGCGGCTCCGCTGCTGCCATGGAGCCGGCCGGCCTGGAGCAGATCCTGCGGGAGCTGCTGCTGCCAGACACCGAGCGCATCCGCCAGGTACGGGGCAGGCGGGCCGGACCCGGCCGGGGCGAGCGAGAGGCTGGGGGCCGGGGCCGACTCTGACCCCCATCCTCTCCCCAGGCCACCGAGCAGCTCCAGACCGCTCTTCGGGACCCCGCCGCCCTGCCCGCGCTCTGCGATCTGCTGGCTTCGGCGCCCGACCCTCAGGTGAGGCTCCTGTCCTTCCCTCTGGGCTTCCTGCCTCTACGCCACTGGTCAAGCCCCAGCTCCTGCCCCCTGCGGCCCTCTCAGCACCGCCTTGCCGGACCCTCACGTGCCTGCTCCCTCCTCCCAGATCCGCCAGTTCGCGGCCGTTCTGACCCGCAGACGACTGAACACCCGCTGGCGACGGCTGGCGGCGGAGCATCGGGAGAGGTGGGCTGGGCCAGGGGCGGGGCGGGGCCAGGCTGAGGCGGCTCTGGGGCGGGCCCAGTACCAAACACCTGCCGCCTGTGTTCCAGCCTCAAGTCCCTGGTCCTGGTGGCCCTCCAGAGAGAGACAGAGTAAGTGCCTACCCGCCTTCTCTTGGGATCCTAATTGAGTCCAGGTTTAGACCGTCTCTGGGTTTCTGCGTTCTCTTTCAGCTTGGGGCTGGGATCTGGGGGGCAGGGACTTCAGTTCTACACCAAGGGTGGAGCAAGGATTCTCAGGCTGTGTCGAAGACTAAAGTTGTTGAGAATAGACTGTGATGGTCTGCCAAACCTGAGTCAGAAGAATGGAACTGAAATTCAGTCTGAGTAAAGCCAAGCTCACCAAATTACACACCCACCATGTTGCTGGTTTTGTGCTGAGCTGCTGTCTTAAATGTCCCAACTTGGCAAAGACCTTGTGCCCACATCTGGAGGGTTCTCTCCTGGCCACCGATGGAGGCAGGGCCAGGGTGTGCAGGGGAGGGTATTGGAAGGTGATTGTGGGTGGGGGGGCAATCTCTCCTGTTTGCAGGCATTCTGTGTGCCTTAGCCTGGCCCAGCTCTCAGCCACCATTTTTCGAAAGGAAGGCCTGGAAGCCTGGCCTCAGCTCATGCAGCTTCTTCAGCACAGTACCCACAGCCCCCACATCCCGGAGAGAGAGGTACTGTCACATAGTTGGCGAGAGGGAGGGACTGAGAGGCTGGATAGACCACGTAAGCTTTTCCCTCTCATCTCTTATTCCTGCACAGATGGGGCTTTTGCTGCTAAGTGTGGTAGTGACCTCCCGGCCTGAAGCCTTCCGACGCCACCACCGGGAGCTTCTTCGGCTTCTGAATGAGACCCTGGGTGAGGTGGGCTCTCCCGGGCTCCTCTTCTACTCCCTGCGCACTCTGACCACCATGGCCCCTTACCTCGGCACTGATGACGTGGTGAGACATGGGCCCTCACCTTCCTTGGCTCCCTGTCCTCAGGCCTTCATGTCCTCACTCTTGCAGGCTGCAGAGCTCCTTCAGATTCTTTCTCTGCCTTTTGTCCTTCTAACAATTGAGACAGGGTGCTGTGGGCGGCTGTGCCTGGGGTCCTCCTGTGTCCAGGCTTTGAGGAAGCTGCCAGCTTCTGAGGCCTGAGATTAGGCTGCGTCGTGCTTTCTGTGATTCAGCTCATCCTGTGTCCTCCAGCCTCTTGCACGGATGTTGGTGCCCAAGCTCATCGTGGCTGTGCAGGCTCTGATCCCTGTAGATGAGGTGAGGACATTTGGGCAGGAGCCCTGTTGGAAGGAGAGTACAGGAGCATCCAGCCTGGTCCACTGAAGAAGAGCCTGGTAACTCTATGACTCGTCTATCTGTCTGGCAGGCAAAGACCTGTGAGGCCCTGGAGGCCCTGGATGAATTGCTGGAGTCAGAGATGCCCATCGTCACCTCCCACCTCTCAGAGGTCCTCACCTTCTGCCTGGAGGTGAGCCTGGGGTAGGCACAGCCCCTGCTGCTTATTCTGCTGCGAGTTTCCATGCTTGTCTCTGATTTGTGTTGGTCTCTGGGCAGGTGGCTAGAAATGTGGCCCTGGGCGATGCAATACGTGTGCGAATTCTCTGCTGCCTCACTTTCTTGGTCAAAGTCAGGAGCAAGGTGAGGGCCCTGTTGCACATCACCCTACCCCCATGTCCATCCCTCGTCTCACTCCTGGGGCTTTCTGTCCATCCAAGGGTGTCTAAAAGACCGTAGCTAAGATGTTCGAGACTTGGTTTGGCCTTACCCCAGCTCATGGCTGGGCAATTGGGAATCTCCTGCCAGACCCCTTGTGGCCTGGAAGGTTAGAATTTTTAATGTGATTCCATGTTGGGAGCAGATTCTCAGGGATACCATTTCACCCTCCCTCTGAAGGCCTTACTGAAGAATCGTCTTCTGCCATCCTTGCTGCACACCCTTTTCCCCATCATGGCTGCCGAGCCCCCGCTAGGCCAGCTGGATCCTGAGGACCAGGATTCGGATGAGGAAGAGCTGGAGATTGGCCTGGTTGGGGAGACTCCCAAGCACTTTGCTGTACAGGTGGGATGTGGGACAGCAGCAGGGGGCAGGGCGTTAGATGGCTGTGGGAGGTTGGGGACAGAGATGGGGTCCAGCAAAGTCGTCCTGTCTTTGTTAGGTTGTGGACATGTTGGCGCTACATTTGCCCCCCGAGAAGCTCTGTTCCCTGCTGGTAAGTGTGGCTTGGTCCTTCTAGTGCCACTACCCCTCAGATGTGCCTAGTCCCCCCAAAGCTGAGGATGTCTGGGCCAGTAGGTTTGGAGGGCCTGTTGCCACAGGAATGGGCATGCTCATGCCAGGGTTCTACCTGCTCCCCTAGATGCCCATGCTGGAAGAGGCCTTGCGGAACGAGAACCCCTACCAGCGCAAGGCTGGGCTCCTGGTGCTGGCTGTGCTGTCTGACGGAGCTGGCGACCACATCAGGCAAAGGTGTTTATTTCCTTCTTGGAGTGAGGGGAGGGTAGGCCATGGGGAGGAGGACCACATGGCCTATGGCAGTCCTGGTCTATGCTTGTCATTTGGGCCTGACTATCAATGGCATATCCCCCGACTCTCCAAAGTGTCCTGGTTTGGGAGATAAATGGCTGCCGTAGCTATAGGGACCACGGGGTGGTGCCCACCATCTGGTGACAGAGAAAGCCTCAGTTTTCCCCAGGAAAACAGGAGCATGGACTCTCGGGTCCTCTCCCTCAGACTACATCCTCTTGTCCTACCCTGTCCAGACTGCTGCCGCCACTGCTGCAGATCGTGTGCAAGGGCCTGGAGGACCCATCACAAGTTGTACGCAATGCTGCGCTGTTTGCCCTGGGCCAGTTCTCAGAGAACCTACAGGTCAGCAAGGCCGACTGTGGGTGCCCACATTTCAGAGTCCCCACCCATCCCAGGGACCAGCTTTCCTTCAGCTTCATCTCTTCAGGCATCCCTGCTGCCATCGGTGCTTAGGTGTGTGCCCTGCGGTTGAGCTGACTCAGGGCCCTCTTTCTCCTTTCCCTAGCCCCACATCAGCAGCTATTCAGGGGAGGTGATGCCACTGCTCCTCGCCTACCTGAAGTCAGTGCCTCCCAGGCAAACACAGCACCTAGCCAAGGCCTGCTATGCCCTGGAGAATTTCGTGGAGAACCTAGGTAGTGATGGCGGTTGGGGTTCAAGGGAGAGGAGGGGGCTGTGGCTTTGGCTGAAGGGGCAGGATGTGCGGCTCCCTGAACCACTGCCTGAGGTGGGGAATGGGGTGTCGTGGGACCATAAGGAGGGTCAGTCTGGAGGCAGAGGTAGGAGATCCAGGTTGGTTGTTGGAGGAGGACCTTTTCCCACAGGGCCTAAAGTGCACCCCTACCTTCCGGAGCTTATGGAGTGCATGCTGCAGCCTCTGAGGAGCCCCAGCAGCCCCCGGGCCAAGGAGCTGGCTGTGAGCGCCTTGGGGGCCATTGGTGAGGAGGAGGCAGGAGGTGGGGCCCGGGGTTCACCCAGGGAGCCTGTGGCAGGCAGTCCCTGCCCGCCTTCCAGCTCTGATCCTGTCCTTCCATCCTGCAGCCACGGCTGCCCAGGCCTCCCTGCTGCCCTACTTCTCCACCATCATGGAGCACCTGCGGGAATTCCTGCTGACAAGCCATGAGGACCTCCAGCCTGTGCGGATCCAGAGCCTGGGTGAGTAGGGGCTCCCAGCAGAGTTCCCAGTACTGGGGGAGGGCTGATGCTCATCTAGTGTTCACAGAGATCTCCTCAGGAGAGATCTCCCCCAGGAGAGATCTCATGGAAGAAGATACTCTTCGCGCTATACCTAGGAGTAGGTGGGGTTTCTGAATTCCCCGCAGCTGCCACCTTTGGTGCCCCAGGTCTTCACTCAGCACACCTCTGGTCCAGCTCCACATCCTGGTGCTAACCAAGCCCTTGCCCCCACAGAGACACTGGGGGTGCTGGCACGAGCAGTGGGGGAGCCCATGAGGCCCCTGGCTGAGGAGTGCTGCCTGCTGGGGCTGAGCCTGTGCGACCAGGTAGACGACCCTGACTTGCGGCGCTGCACGTGAGTGAGCCCTCACCCTGCCCCGGGCCATGGTTTCCCCCGGCTCCCCCATCCTGTCTGGCTACAGTAGGCAGACTTGACAGCTGCCCCCTGCCTCCACCAGGTACAGCCTGTTTGCAGCCTTGTCAGGGCTGATGGGTGAGGGCCTGGCACCCCACCTGCCACAGATCACCACGCTCATGCTGTTGTCGCTGCGTTCCACCGAGGGCATTGTGGTGAGCAGAGAGTGGGTGGACCGGGCTGACTGGGGAAGGCCAGCCCTGGGATGGGATTTATCTCCTGGGCCCAGCTGAGCCAGGGTCCCTGCTGTGCCTCCTCTGTGTAGCCTCAGTATGACGGAAGCAGCTCCTTCCTTCTGTTTGATGACGAGAGTGATGGGGAGGAAGAGGAGGAGCTCATGGACGAGGATGAGGAAGAGGAGGAAAACTCAGAGATCTCAGGGTGCGGAGAGGTTTCATTCTATTCAGAGGAATCCTGGCTTTGGACAAGGACCCAGTGCTGGATCTGCTCCTACTGGTGCCTGATCGCTGCTGCCTGCCTCCCTCCCTCTAGGTACAGTGTGGAGAACGCCTTCTTCGATGAGAAGGAAGACACCTGTGCTGCCCTGGGGGAGATCTCTGTGAACACCAGGTGAGCCTCGGCCCTTCCCTGGTACTGGGAAACCCACCTGGGACCCCATTCGCCATGGCCGTCTGTCTGTCCACAGTGTGGCCTTCCTCCCCTACATGGAGAGCGTCTTTGAAGAAGTATTCAAACTGCTGGAGGTGAGTGGGCCGGTGGGTGAGGTGGGCGTGGTCCGAGGGCTAGGGGGCCCTGTGTTCACCCTGCATACAGTAGGCACATCCCACCCCTGCTCATCTGCAGTGCCCTCACCTGAATGTGCGGAAGGCAGCCCATGAGGCCCTGGGTCAGTTCTGCTGTGCGCTGCACAAGGCCTGTCAAAGCTGCCCCTCAGAACCCAACACTGCTGGTGAGAAGAGGAGGCTGGGGCCTGTGGAGGCGGGGGTGGGGGTGGGGGGCAGGGCCTGCCCGGGGCTTCAGCGCATAATGTCCCCAGCTCTGCAGGCTGCCTTGGCCCGGGTGGTACCGTGCTATGTGCAGGCAGTGAACAAGGACCGGGAGCGCCAGGTGGTGATGGCTGTGCTGGAGGCCCTGACGGGGGTGCTGCGCAGCTGTGGGCCCCTCACACTACAGCCCCCTGGGCGCCTTGCTGAGCTCTGCAGCGTGCTCAAGGCTGTGCTGCAGAGGAAGGTGAGTGAGGCAGGTGGGCTATGGGATGAAGAGGGGGCCTGGCCCCAGGTGGGGATAGTCAGAGCCTACGGGTTCAGCTTCCCCCTACCCCGACCCCATGGGAAGGAGAAGGGGCAGGAGAGCCTGGGCTGAGCTGCGCTCCCTCTTCCCGCAGACAGCCTGTCAGGACACTGACGAGGAGGAGGAGGAGGAGGACCAGGTGAGAGCTCAGGATGCCAACTGGGAGCAGGCAGTTCAGGTGGTCTCCCCTGGGCAGGGTGGACAGGGTACATGTGCCCGGCTGGAGGAGCCAGGTCTGCTAAAGGGTTGGGAAGGGCTCCGAATGCTGCAGCCCTGCTCCTGCTAAGGCAGGGGCGGTTCCGGGAAGGCTTTCTGGAGGTGGGCTTGGATTGCTAGGTGAGAGTAGGAGGGCCAGGGGAAGATGCTGGGCTGCAGACAAGCCCAGCCTGGGAGGGTCCCGTCCTGTCAAGCAAGGGCAGGCCCCAGGGGACCCCTGCAATGGGGGGCCCTGGTGGGAGGTGCCCACAGTCCCAGATCTGGCCCTGGTGCTCCAGCCCGTTCTGGCCCCACAGGCTGAATACGCCGCCATGTTGCTTGAGCATGCTGGCGAGGCCATCCCTGCCCTGGCAGCCGCGGCTGGGGGAGACACCTTCGCCCCCTTCTTTGCTGGCTTCTTGCCGTTATTGCTATGTAAGACGGTGAGTGCTCCATCCTCTGACTTTGAACCCCCTTCAGCCTGTGTACTCTGTGCCAAACCAGCTGACTGGCACTCCTTCCCCCACCAGAAACAAGGCTGCACAGTGGCAGAGAAGTCCTTTGCAGTGGGGACGCTGGCAGAGTCCATTCAGGGCCTAGGCACTGCCTCAGCCCAGTTTGTGTCCCGGCTACTCCCCGTGCTGTTGAGCACCGCCCGGGAGGCAGACCCTGAGGTGCGGAGCAATGCCATCTTTGGGCTGGGTGTGTTGGCAGAGCATGGGGGCCGCCCTGCCCAGGAGTATCCTTGGCTTGCCAGGTGAGGTGAGGTTGGGAGGGTGTCCCTGGGGCTTGGCAATGGGGGAGGTCTGCCCGTGTGCCTCTTCCTTGACTGTGGATCAGACACTTCCCCAAGCTGCTGGGGCTCCTGTTGCCCCTCCTGGCCCGGGAGCGCCATGATCGTGTCCATGACAACATCTGTGGGGCACTTGCCCGCCTGCTCATGGCCAGTCCCACAAGGAAACCCGAGCCCCAGGTGAGGAATGGGGGCATCAGGCAGGGCCAGGAAGTGGAGGAGGAGGGTGCAGAGGGTGCAGGGCAAGGGGCCAGAGCCATCTGTGTGTCCAGGTGCTGGCTGCGCTTCTGCATGCCCTGCCACTGAAGGAGGACTTGGAGGAGTGGGTCACCATAGGGCACCTCTTCAGCTTCCTGTACCAGAGCAGCCCTGACCAGGTAACCTCGATGTTGGAGCCCTCAGAGGGGAGCTGGATGCTTCAGTCTCAGTGATAAGCAGAGCTGGCATCAGTTGTAGCTGACTCAGAGTGACACTTTAAGCTGCCCTTCTCTGGCCATTTCTACTTTCTGGTCTGAGCCAGAAGTCACAACTTCCCTAGGCTGATTTCCTAGACCAGGGCTCTTTCAGACTGTGCTCTGTGGAGCCTGGGTAGTCTGGGCCACCCCACTGTCCATTCCAATAAGAACAGCTCTGCTTTCTGAATGAGATTTGTCTGTACCGTGTGGCTGGGTGTGGACTCATGTCCTGGTGTTCCTGTGTCTACCTTGTCTTGCACCATTAGCGCTCTTATGTTGGTGGAGCTCCTGGGTGTCTGGAGTTGAGTCTTGAGGTCATGACTTCAGTCATCTTTGGTCACAATCCCCTGTCCTCTCCTGCCAGAATTATGACCACCATGTTTCCTGGCTCTTTCTCATGTTTCTCAGATGCCCGTGAATCACCGTCGGGCTCAAATAGCCCTGGCGGGAGACTCTGCCTCTCCTTGGCCTCTGCCACCCACCCTAGTCCCGAGGCCCAGGGGTGCTGCTGCCCGAGTCGGCCCTTCTTTTCCCACAGGTGGTAGATGTGGCTCCTGAACTTCTGCGCATCTGCAGCCTCAATCTGGCTGACAACAAGATCCCACCAGGTGAGGGTGGCAGTTGTGGGGCAGGGCTGGAGGGGAGGCAGGGAGCAGCAGGACTGAGGCCTGGGGCAGCTCAGGGTTGGGGACCAGTCCTCCCTGGATCTCTCCCTCTTCACTCTCCACCCAGACACCAAGGCTGCACTGCTGCTGCTCCTGACGTTTTTGGCCAAACAGCACGCTGACAGCTTCCATTCGGCACTGGGCTCACTGCCTGGTGACAAGGCTCAGGAGCTCCAGGCCGTCCTGGGCCTCACCTAGACTGGGGGCTGCAGCCGGGCCAGAGAGAACAGAGCCCACCCAGGCCCCAAGACCACCTCTCAGCCCAGTTCCAACTTACACCTTACCAAAGATTCTGACCTCATACCCACTTGGAGTCTCAGCCCTGTTTGCTGCCTTATGGGGGCGTCTCTGGGACTGGATCTGTTATGCTGTGGGACAATCCAAATGGAGCTGTGACATCACTCTGTAATAAAGGTAGTTCATGTTCTGTATGAACAGGAGGGATAGAGATGCATGTTCAGAAATGAGGCAGGCAGGGGCTGGTAAGGCAGAACATAGTTTAATGTAGCCAGTTTCCTGGCAGCTTTATAAGTTGTCTCTAACCACAGTGGAATCGGGGTCCTGGCTGGATCAGAAGGCGCCCGTATGGCTTCTCTTGTTCCACGTGAAGGATCTGCTGCGCCGCAAGCACTGGTCAAGAGGGGAGGAGAGGGCCAGTCAGAGGAAGTCCCTCTAGCAGCATCTGGCCTGTGTGTCCCGTCCCCTCACACATGCACACACACGTGCCCACGCTCACCCAGGAGCAGGTAGAAGACCCGGGCGGCCATCCTGCGGGGGCTGAGAGGCGGTACCAGGCTGCTGAAGTCAGGGGCCCTGTTGGCCTGCAGCTCCAGTGCCACTGCCCTAGGGGGGTCAAGCACAGTTAGCTGATGCCCAGCCCAGGCCCACTGATCGAGGCTCCCCTCCCTGGTACCTGTGCACGGCCTCCAGTGAGAGCATCTCGGGCTCCAGGGGCAGCTCCAAAGGCATCTCCACCGGTACTTCAGGGAGTTCAGGCACCACGGGCAGTGCAGGGACCTCTGGCTGCTCCACCTCAGCCCAGGCCCTAGGAGAACGTGTGAGTCAGGTGGAGCAGGGAAGGTGGCAGCTGTGATGGTGACGAGGGGCATGCCCCTCCTAGCCACTTCCCCACCTGGCCGGGGCTACGGCCCGAGCCCACCGGGCTGGCTGCTTACCAGCGCTCTTCCGGGGGCACGAGGCTGATGCGGGTCTCCTCCTCAGCCGCTTCTAGGGAGAGCTCTGCTGGAGGAAGGGAGGGTCTGAGCAGGTGCTTGGATCTGAGCAGTTGAGACTTTCAGGCAACCTGGTCAAACTGGATGCTGGAGCTGTGCAGTGACTTGTTAACACACCGGAGAGAACTAAGGGAATCAATCTATGCTTCCTTGTTAAACGCTCCCTCTGATGAAAACTGTCAGTAGTGGGGGCACCAGTTTCCCAGGACGGTGGTTAGGGTAGTGGTCTCCACCGTTCCTTCTTCTCCGGGTGCTTACCTGCAGACACCATGAGGGGCCCACTGGGCTCCAGGGCCTCCCTCAGGACCTGGGGATGAGAGAAAGAGCACTGAGACCCCAAGCATTACAGAAGCACCTGGGGCAGGGGTGAGGCAGTCCCAGCCCTGAACCAGCCTTGGCTCCAGAACAGGACACACCCAATCCCATGTCCAGGATCTGGCACTGCTGCTCATGTGGGCAGGAGGCCTGCGGGGGCTCGGGCAAAGCAGACCACTCCAGGAAGAGTGAGGGTGCAGGTACCTCAATGTCACTCGGAGTCTCAGGCTTTCTCCTTTCCTCCTCAGCCACTAGCTCCCTCTCAGCAGCCTCCTCTTCAGGCTCCAGGGGCGGCCTTCGCCGGAGTGCTCTTGGGGGTGGCTGGGCACAATGGGTCCAGAAAGCCAGCAGTTCTGGGGGTAGCCGGCCAGCTGGGGACAAGGGGAAATGAGGTTTGAGGTGTGGAGGAACACCAAGAGCAAGGAATGTGCGTTCAGAGGATCCCACACGCCAGCTCCCACCACTCTTCTTACAGTGGGTCGGGGTTCGAAACAGCTCTCCTGGGCTTGTGATGGTTCGTTCAGGCGGCTGCACCATTGGCTGCAGGGTGGAGAAGGCCAAAGCCCAGTTAGGAGAGAGCACTTGTTGCCCCTTCTCCATCTCTGCAGTGCCTTGTTCCATGGCCTCTGGCCTTTCAACTCTTCCAGGCTCCTGCCCCTGCCTGCTCCACCCATGGCTAAGAGTAGGACTATTTTAACCGGTGCTCATGGGTGTGCTGGGCAGGGTCACTAAAGGAGCATGAAGAGTTGTGCATCTGCAAACCCCCAACCATGCACTTGGGGGATGTTCCCCATGCCTCCCCAGGCGTTTAAAGGCCAGCATGCACCTCCCCAGGCCCTTCCTGCCCCACTCTGGCTGTGGAGCCTGTGTGCACTCACACACTCCCAGCAGTGGGCTCTGATCTGCATTTGTTCCTGGAATTTCTCCCGGGAGATCTGAGTCTCCTTGTCCCAGAACAGTAACCGGCGGCGGCGGCGGCGAGGTGGGCTCCTTGGAGGTGGGGCGACTGGGGGCCTCCTCCGCTGGGTAGAGAGTGGGGGAAGGGGCAAGGCTACCCATTACTCCTTTTCCCGTCATCCTGCTGGGCTGCAAACAGGCCCCACACTCCCGCCCCTAGAGGTGCCCTGGGAAGGGGCTTGGGCAGAGCCTCCTCTGGGAGTGTGTAGCTCCTACCCTGTAGGAGGGTACCCACCTGGGAAGTGCAGGCTGGATAAAAGGGGGTGTGATGGGAGCCCCACTTACTAATTTGAACAAAGGCCAATGTAGCCTAGCAGTGGCCTTGGGCTTGGGGAAGCTGCTATGGGTGAGCAGCTCTGGCAGAGGAGGGCCAAGAGGAGGCACGGCTTGGAAGGGATACTACTCACCTCTGGGCTGACTGGGGGCGGCAGACGCAGCTCCAGCGGGGGGGTCACCTCTGCAACAACATTCTAGGTCTCGGCTCTGCCCCACACCCGTCATCCTCACAGCCCCCAGGCTATCACCTAGAGGGTCCTCCCAGCAAGTAGGAATACAGGGCCCTTGTCTGCAGCAGGTGTGCAAGTGCCCCCAGGAAGGACCCAGGCATGGCAGGCACTCACCAGGAAGTGGGACCGCAGGCTCCCAGACTGCCAGCTTCAGCTCCTCAGGGGCTGGGACCTCGCTTGGAAGGGGCTCTACTGCCCTTTCCAACCTGAGGGAAAGTGGGCAAGAGAAATGAGGACAGCCCCTCCCAGCACTGACCCCCTTCCCAGCCCTGAGGTTCCAGCCCTTACTCTGCAAGAGCCGTGGGTGAGAGCGGAGGGACTATGGCTTCCGGCTCCAGGGCCCGGGGCTCCTCCTTGGGCTCTGCAGAGATAGGATCAGGGCTCAGAGTGCAGAAGAGAAGAGATGGGAGCACTGCCTGGGCCCAGACTGCCCATGTCAGGGGCCTGACTGTCCAGCGCTAGGCGAGCCCCATGTTGCCAGATAGGCCTACCCTCTAACAAGATAGCTTCGCCTTCCTCAGCAACCAGCAGGTCCAACTCTCGGCGGCTGATCTCTGGGAGGTCCCGTTCACCCTGTTGGGAGAGGAAGAACAAGGACAGCAGACTCAATTCCATTTCTGAAAAAGGCAAGTGGATCCAGGGGACTGGGTCTGCCATGGGCCAGGCAGAGGAAGCCCACTGGGTGCTCAGGCGCCAGGACAGGGAGTAGGGAAATGGAGAAGGAGAAGGCAGGACTCTGGGGACAGAGAAGTGGATGCAGGGGGGCTGGGCCATCAGAAGCAGGACTCAGGCCTCAGGCTCTGTGTGCAGGGGGAGCACTCACTTCAATGTGCAGAATGCGTATGGGCTCCGCCTCCAGGAGGGTGATGGCCTCGGGAGACACCACAGTGACCGGGACCCTTTCTGGAGAGGCAGGGAAGTCACATTAGCCCCTCTGCTGCTTTCCAGTTCCCACACCCATGTGGTGAGGCAAAAGCATGGACTCTGCGGTCAAGTCAGCCTGGGTTCTAGTGAGGCCCAGGCCAGTCTCTGGCAATCTGACCCCAGATATGTTGCTTAACCACCATGGGCTTCACTTCACTTTCCTCATCTGAAAAACGGGGATGAGAATTCTGATCTCAGGACTCGTTAGGCTGTGATGAGGCTACACACATAAAGTGCCCCTCACAGGGCCTGGCTCCTAAGAGAAGCTCAAAGATGGTTATTTCTTCAGCTCTTGGACCTCCCTATGCCTCTCACCAGAAAGAAGGCTCTCTCTGCTCACCTGGCTTCCTAGGCTCTGGAGGGACTTCAGGAGGGATCTCCTCAAGAACTCTCTCTGGGCTCACAGCCTCTAAGAGATGTCGAATCTTGGGGGAGGGATTGGGGAAAAGATAGGGTTCAGCTTTAGGCCCCCGTTTTCCCACTTTCACCTCCTTATCCAGACAGTGGACAGTAATAGCTCTTTATGTGTAATTCTTGTGGCACTGCCATCAGCATCCATGAACTCACTTGCCATCTGGTCTCCTTTCCTCCCATTCCTGCCCTCAGCCCCCACCCCCAATTCTAGCCTTTGTCAACTTGTGCAAGAAGCACTGCATCCTTATATCAAGTCTTGTAGGGGACACAGGGAACAGAGACAATTCCTGATCTTAAGGAGCATACAGTCTAGTGGGGAAATAAGTTTGCAAATGACCCCAACAAGAGTCAACACAAAGGATAAAACAAGGCCCTAGTAATGTGCTAAGTTCCAAAACAACATTTGGTTCTGGCCGTGAGTGGGATAAAGGCTTCATGGAAAAGGGTAGTGTTTGCATGAGGTCTTTAAGGATATGTAGGACTTAACTGGTAAAGAGTGAGGGGTGACCATTACGGGTCTGGGAAACAGCACAAGCAAAGAAGTGAATGTGGCATCTTCAGGACACGTGGGTCAGACCAGTGTTTGGAAGCCTAAGATGCCCAGGGGATGTGCTGAGAGACGGCTGGGGATGGCTAGCCCTGGACCACGGCATGGAGGCCCTAAATGCTAGTATTCTGTTTGCAATGGGAAAACACTGGAGGTGTCTTTGAAGAAAGAATAACGTTGTCTAAGCTGGGGGGTGTTGGGAATGGATGGAGAAGGACATGGGGAGGGAACCCAATGCCAAGGGATGAGGAGGGCCTGGATTAGGGCCTCAGCAGTGGGAACAGTGCAGAGATGAGTGGGGACAAGAGCTGCCTCTAAGATGATCCTGAATAGGTAAGCAGGGTGGGCTTGTCTGGATGGTTCCACCGTGACAGTCCCCCTGTACTGACTCCTGTGTGGCTGAGCTGTGGCAGGCCCCCTTCCCCCAGCCCCAGTGTCAGATGGGCACAAGAACAGCACTTCCCTTCTGCACTGTCAACTCATCAGTCTGAGTTTCCTGGGGGAATGAGCTCTACCTGAGGGATCCTGAAGGGGCTAGGAAGTCTGGGATCCACAGACATCATCCCAAAGAAGGGGTCTGGAGCATCTTCCAGGGTCTCCATCATGGTCAGGCGGTTAGGAAGCAGCAGGCTGGGTCTGAGAAACAATGTGGGCTGTCAGGGACTGAGGTTGAGATGGGCTGAGGCTAAGCAGCCAGGCTCCCCACTAAAGGCTGGGTGGTCCCAGTTCCACGGGGACACTCACAGCTCAGGCTCCACCATATCAATGCGGATCTGCAGCTGGGCACGGTGCAGGCGCTCGAGGATGTGCTGGATGTCCTCTGTGGGCAGGGAGGGCAAGGTAGAGAGCCAGCCTAGCTGAATCCCACTCAGTTCTGCCCGCTTCAGAGCCCTCCCAGCCTTACCTACGAGGTACTGGCATTGTTGAAAGTAGACCCGGATCACGCCGATCTGGAGCTGGGCTGAGAGGTAGAGGGAGAAGCGGGGCCGCGGCAGGCCGGGCTGCGGGGGCTGCACTCGGACCAGCACATAATTGAGGATTTCCTCGCTGGAGGAACAACGTGCCCTGATCACTGCTGCGCCAAGGACGGGCCCCACAAGGACCCGCGCCAAAAACTACCCACCGCAATCCATCCCCTAACCCACCCAGGCACCAGGCCACGCCTCCCTTTTCTGAGCCTTACCACGTCTTCACCACGTTCACCTTCAGGTATTCGCGCTTCACCAACCGGCTGCCGCGCGTCGCAGCCAGCCTGAAAGGGGTGAGCGGGTGGGGTTGGAAGGCGTGCGTCGGACTGGGATTTCTGGCCGCCACTCCCCGCGACCACCCGTCTCAGCCGGCCCTTACCAGATGGTGGCGAAGCAGCCAGTGTGGCGCTGAAGCACGCTGGGATAGTAGAACATCGTTCCTTGGGAGGTTCACCTTCGTCTCTACCACTCCGTGTGGATCTCAATTCGAATTCTTTAGGCACAGGATTTCCCAACACCGAGGGAGGTAAGTAAGGATTTGGACAGGTGGGGGGCGGGTGGACGTGGAATGCTAAGTAAAAGAACTGATAAACAGTTGGTGGATAAACGATGAGGGGAGACGTGAATGGAGGTGCAGATGGGACGGAGTTGGGACGCCCCTCTCTGTCGGCCCTGAGTGGGTTTGCGCGCCGCGTGGGTGCTTCGAACTTACTGGAGCCTTCCGGGTTGGGTTCCAGGTTGGAGATGCAGAGCTCTGGAGGGAGGCCCGGGCTGTGACCCAGACGAGGTGCCAAGGGAGAACGGGCGTCCTGCGCAGAGATGCTGGGCTCCAGGACCTTTGCCCTCAGCTTGGGCCCCTGCAGCTCCGGCCGGGTCGCCCTCCCGCGGGACTGGATCCCGCCGCAGGGAGCGCGCGCTTGGGTGCTTTGCGCCTCGCTGCTCGTTAGATGGCGGCGGCCCGCAGAACAGCCAATGAGGACTGGGGGTCGGCGTGGGAGCGCTCGTTCCGGGGCGCCAAGGAGGCTGCCTGCGTTCGAGGCCACAGGGGTCTCCCGAGGCCGCAGCCAGCCAATGGGAAGAACCTTGCGCGCTGCCGGGGCCATTGTGAGGTGTCCTGACCAATGGGCTCTCGTTCTCGCCCCTGGGACCGAGGGTTCCTCGGAGGCGCTTTTCTGCCTACCAATGAGCGGGGAGCAAACCCCAGCCTCCCCCGCTGCAGCGAGCCTGGTAACAAGGGCGCTGCAACCAGCAGGCGAGGTCGGGTCATGCCGAGGGCAACCGCCCGGACCCTGTTCGGACGTCTGACCTGCGGCTGGACCCTGCCCTTTCCCTCAAATCCCGCCAAGTAGCAATTGATTGACTGTGCCCAGCCTAAGGCCCATCGTGAGCTGGGACATGAGAGGTGGCCTTGGAGCCGCCGCAGGTCGCTGGGGAAGTCAGATCTCACAGGAAGCCGGGTCATTTCCTTACACTTCAGCAGTTTTCCTGACCTTGAGCAATTTAGGTTGTGGGCATCCGTCATCTGGCTGTTTTCCAGTCGTGAATATTCTCCCCGCTGAAACAGGCTCTAGCTTCGTTGGATGCAGGGCACACTTCTCAGCATACAAAAGCCACTTGTCTCAAACCGTTCTTTGTGTAAAATTAAGCAGTGCGTTGTAGTTACAAATCTCTCTTGTCCCCAGGCCTCCTGCCTTTGCACAGCCATTTCTTTGGCCTAAAATACCCTTCCCAGCCTCAACTCCAGGGTGTGTTTCTGGCTCTTTACAACTGGGCTCTTCTTGGAGCTGAGCTGACCCTATTTTATCTTGTTCCTTCAGTCTGGGAGCTCTTGAGTTTGGGGTCTTGTTTTTTCACTTAGTGCCTGGAATCCAGCTCAGTAAGTAGTTGTCAAATAAATATGCAATTGCCCTAAACTTAAAACCACAGAATCTCAAGGCTGGAATGGATTTCATAGTCCAAGCCTTGCCTTTACAGCTGAGAAAACAGAGGCCCATAGAGACTGTTTCTCCCAGCCCTCACAGCTCCTTAGTGACAGCCTGCTCTCTGAATTTTAGTGTCCCCATTCCCTATTCCAGTGTGCTTCGCTAAAGTGGTGTCTCTATGGTACTTATAAACTGTTTTAATCACTGTACATCTGTTGTCAGTGTTCCTAAGTGTTCACACTGGGGCACAAACATGATAAAGTGGGGGCACCCGCTCTAAAGGTGCTTAGAATCTACTTTAGGAGATCAGCATGGGCCACAGTCATTTGTTCATTCACCCATCACCCATTCACCAAGTATTTATTCCATGCCTACTACGTGGCAGTCTCTCCTCTAGGCACTATGGATATAGCATGAACAAAACAAGTCCCTGTTCTCATGGAGTAGGGAGGGAGAGATGATAAAAAAGTAGACACATAGAAATATGTGAAGTGGTGATCAGTGCTATGAAGAAAAATGAGGCAGCAGAGGAGAACAGAGTATTTTAGACAAAAGAACCAGCAAGTGCAAAGGTCCTGAGGCAGAAATGTGTTTGGTGGGTTCAAGGAGCCTAGAGCAAAGTGACTGAGGAGAAAAATGGCAAGGGGTGAGGTTAGAGAGGGAGATGGAGCCCTATCACAAGGACCTTGGAGGCCACTGTAAGGGTTTGGGCTTTTACCCTGAGTTGAGAGCCAATGGAAGATTTTGAGCAGAGGAGTGAGTTGGTGAGATCTGTGTGTTAAGCGGATCTCTACCGTACTGAGAGTAGGTTGAAGGTCAACAAGAGGAGAAGCAGAAAAGAAGCTGTGGAAGGAAGCAGGAAGAAGAGGTGTGAGAGATGATGGTGGCGTGTTCCAAAGTGGTGGTGGTGGAAACAGAGAGAAGGGGTCAGATTCTGGAAAGATTTTGAAGGAATAGTGAAGGGATTTGCTGATGGGCTGGGTGGGGGGTGTGAGAGAAAATAGAAGTGAAGGGGGTAGCAGGTACAAAGAAGGTCCAGGAGGGCTTTCAGCAAATCGAGGGCGCAACAGGGCTTGTGCCCTGTGCACTCGGTACCTGATTTCCTCACTACTAGTGCGGACGCCTGTTTAAGCTCATGGCTTTGCAGGAGGAGGATGGGCAAGACTGAAGAGAAGGCAGGTCCAAGGAGGCCGAAGGGCTCAAAAGCAGTGCTCAAGTGTGTCAAGTGAGTCAGCAAGAAGATGCTCAAGGATCTGGATTTGATCACGGAGGTGAGCAACTCTTCCCTCTGATTTCCCCTCCCTTGCCAGGCCCCAGGGCCTCCAGCCCCTAGTTTCAGGTCAACTTCAAAGTTCTCCTGTCCCTTTAGATGCCCAGGCCGGAGTCTGACCCCAGGCCTGCTGTGAAGGCCTGAATCAGAGGCCTCTACCCAAGAACTGTGGAGCCCGACTTTCCCATGCGAAGTTGGTGGCTACGATGGCTGTGGGCTCAGTGCCCGTCCTGGTGGCTGACCCTGACCCTCTCCCTAATCCTGGGTGCCTCGAGGGTACAGAGAGCCAGGCCCAGAACCCAGAGCCCAGACAGCTTCCCCGCTAGAGCCTCTGGGTGGAGGAGAGGAAAGGGGCCCAGAGACGCCAGCAGGAAGATAACCCAAGTGCTCTCACAACTTAACACCGCCCTGCAACCCTGCTACCTTCTTCTCCCAACAAATCGGATACTGATCCTTTTTTCAATGAAATTTTATTTCAAATCCTTAGTGAACATCTAAGAAGAAAATATAAAGTGCTTGGTTCTGGGGTTGGGGAAGAGGGAAAGGCCCTGAGTTCACCCCATTTGGACTTTCCCAGTCCAATTCCTCAGAGATGGACAGTGTATTTCAAAATTAAAAAAAACAAGGATAAAAATCATCCTTGAGTTCCCCACTAGCCAGGGTACACGAGGAGTTCAAGGGCGCAATCATCACAGACAACCATGGAGAACTAGCACTGAGGGAGGCCGGTCGCCAACGTGGAGAAGGAATCTCTTTCAAAGGAGACAGGAGAACAGAGAGGGGAGGAGGACGGCGGGCTCCCCAGGCTCTGCACCAGGGACAGAATGGCTGCCTGCTCCTCTGGAGTCTCCTCCAGTAAATGTCGGGCAAAGGCCTGCTCCATCTGCGCCAGAAGAGGTGGGGAGAAGGGACCATGAGCACAGCAGGCGGGCTCTACCCCCAGGAGCCCCTCCCCTGGGACCGCCCTGCTCCTCCTGGAACCCCACCCCCACCCCCATAGGAGGCTATTCTGCTCCTACCCCAAACTCACCTGCACTGTGATTAGACTCTTTGGGGTGTGGCTGCGGTCAGGGCTCTCCTCCCAGAAATTCAGTGTTACCCGGAACTTGGGTGGGGGGCCCAGGCCCTGGAAGTACCTGGCCAAGTCTGAAAGAGAAAGGGTCAAGACTTGGAAGAAAGAAAAAAGAAGAGAGAGGGCCACAGGCAGGGAGGAGACAGGGAGGAACCCATAGCAGAGAAAGACAGGTGGGCGCGGGGCCACTTGGAGACCAAGGCCAGAGCAGGAGCTGCAGGGTTGCGAGGATGTTGCCTTGCTCCAGAAATGCTAGGAACTAAGCTGCTACTCCCCCATTTGCAAAGAGGAAAAGGTGCCCCTTCCTGGGGTAAGAAGTATTTAGAGGAGGCCAAGGAACACACAGCCCGACAAGCTCTCTGCTGGGCGAGGGTAGAGTCCCTGCGACAGCAGCCCTGGCTGCTAACCAAGATGTGCCCACACCCTTGTCTGCTCGTACCCTCCCTACGGAGGCATCTATGGCTCTGGGGACACACACACTCAGGTCCCCTGTACTTCTGGCTGCTACACCCAAGGTGAGAGTTAGAGTTGAATAGAGGCAGGAAGTGGAATTCCAAGCATGGATGGGAGAGGGGGCAAACTGAGGAGATGCCTGGAGTGTGGTAGGGCCATGCGTTGTGACGTGTGCCAGCTCGCCCGAATGTGTGGATGGTCATGGGTGCAAGTGTGTATGTGGGAGGCGGCCACGGGGCGCACCCTCCCATGATTATTGTACACTTCCACGTGATGGTGCTCCCCGAGATGTGACACTCTGGAGCCCATCTTCTGTGGCCTTGGCTGGGGAAGGAGGGCTGCCAGGGCTGAGCGTAGGGCTCCACAGGATGCTCTGCACAGGCTGTGATGGAGGATCTGCTGGAGGGAGCACAGGGGGCTGGCAGGTCCTACCAAGTCGAGCCCAGCGGGGACTAAAAGGTAGGGACAGGGGCTCAGGGCCTGGAGCAGCCTCACCTCTGCAGAAGTGGGTGGTTCTGAAGAGCTCCACGCACTTATTGCTGGGCAGGAGATGCGGGCCTGGACCAGGAGGGGTCCTGGGTGCGTTCCAGGAGATGGGGATGGGGCAAAGGCGTTGCACGAAGAGGCCTCGGGAGTTACTGGCCACCAGGACGCCTCTCTCGAGCTGGCTCAGCAGGCGCTGGGTGGGCTCTTGTGGGCCAGGCTTGGGAAATACCACCTGCTCCATGCCATACTGGAAGCCTGAGGGCTCAGCCACGAGGCGGCAGTCCAGGCTCTGCACCTGGGCCTCACCCACCACGCGCCCATCGTAGATGAAGGTGAGCAGCAGCGAGTAGTCTCTGGCCATCTGCACCAGTGCCTCTCCCCAGGGGTCCACCTGGTCAGCACAAGGCTCTGGGGAAACAAAAAGGGGCTCCTTGCAAATCCAGTGTCTTTATTTTGCTGATGAGGGATGTGAGACCCAGAGAGGGAAACCAAGCCAGGCCTGGGAATAACAAGGCAGGCTGTGGGGTGGGGACAGCAGCTGTACCCTCTGAGGTTAGAAAAGATACCCTCCCTCCTCATCCTCACCCCCCAACCCTCACCAGCCAGGGGGCTTCCTGTCAGACTTTCCCATCACTCAGGAGAGTATCTAATACAGAAATTCCCACTGAGGGCTCAGGGCTTAATGCCCCAGTCTTACAGCTCACAAGAAGGTCCTAGAGATTGGGCCTTTGCTTAACCCACAGAACTCAGTGTTTCAAAGTGGATTTCCAGGGGGCAGAGTAGGTAGGGGGTTTTTTTTTTTTTTTTTTGGTGAGGAAGGTTGTCACTGAGCTAACATCTGTGCCAATCTTCCTCTATTTTATGGGGGACACCACCACCGAGTGGCTTGATGAGTGGTATGTAGGTCCATACCTGGGATCTGAACCTGTGAACCCCGGGCAGCCGGAGTAGAGTGCACGAACTTAACCACTAAGCCACCAGGCTGGCCCCTGTAGTGGGTATTTTTGAGAAGCAAACTGTTTGGAGTCTGGAGTCTGGCCAGGTGCCTCTGTCCCAGGAAGGTGGGCCCAGCTTGTGGCAAGCCCTGACAGATTAGATAATGCATGCATAGCCACAGGAAGATGACCTGGGGGCACAGGGAGCAGGGATGAGTCAGAAACACCACCTGAGTCTGGAGAGGAGAGAAGCTCCAGGGACCCCTGATCTCCTTGGACAGGGGCCTCAGTTTTGTCTGTACCTGGAAGGGGAGCAGAGGCATGTCGTTCAGACTGGGAATGGGAAGTCCAAGGACCAGAGAGTGTGGCATGGGATGACACACAAAGCAGGGCAGGTGGTACCTTCCTGAGGCTCAGGGCTGTTGCTGCTGCTGCTGCTCCCGAAGTCTGAATGGCCCGAATCCCCATTGGCCACTACCTCCTCCTGCAGACACAGGGACTATCATTGGCCACCTCTCCCCCTAGTTACTGGCCTGCCCTCAGGCCCACCCAGCTCTCTCCCCAGCTCTTACATTCTTGAGGGGGTCCTGGGGCAAGGAGGGACTGAGTATGCAGTTCTTCCTGGTACCCCCATCCTCCTCCCTCTCAGAGGACACAGAACTGTGGTGTCGCTTTGATGGTGATTTCTGGGTCCCTGGCTGGGCTGTAGAATATTGTTCAGGGGGAGAGAAAGGTCAGAGCCTTAAGTGGGGACAGGAGGTAGGGGAAGGAGAGGAGGCAGTAAAAAGATGGGCAGGACTGGACAGGGGACCCTCGGGAGCCGCTCCCCGTGGACAGGGATAGGGTGGAACTCTGACCAAGGTTGTGGAGTGGGCCCGCCCCCTCCCAGCAGGCTCTGATCTCCAACCTTCCTCCCTAGTCTGCTGATTCTAGGAGTAGTTGGGCAAGGGGACACTCACCAGGAAGGGTTCCTGGTGGCAGCAGCCGATACACCTTGTAGGGCTCAGCCCCGTCCCGATGGCCATTCTCAGGAACCTCCTCAAATTCAAGACTCTTGTTGAGAGCACAGCGCAGACGGGTCTTCCAGATAGCAGGGCCTTCTGTGTCCCCTTCCTTGTACTTCCCCTTAAATATCGCCCAGGCCTAGGAGAAAGAGGGAGTGGAGAAGGGGCGTCACAGACCCCGGCTGACCCTCCACCAGGGCCAGCTTCGCGGACATGCGGCCTGAGCACTCGCACAGCCTGGGATAGGTCTATGCTCCGCTGTTGCCGTCTTGAAATCCTTAATAATTTTTGCATTTTCATTTTATACTGGGCTCTGATAATTACGTAGCTGGTTCTACCCTCCAATTCCCCTTAATCTAAAACCCAGGCAGACGCAACCTCTCGAGGGCAAGAGCGCCAGTGCAAACTCCATCCTCACTCGGAGGGGCTGGTTCCCAGGCCCTTTCACCTTGAAGAAGGCGGCATCCTGGTCCTCCCTGAAGTCCTGCTTGCCTGCGTGCTTCCAGGGAATCCGGAACATGGTCTTAGCGGCATCATCCCAGCACACCCCTGGGAACTGCCCGCTTTCCACTTGCTCTACCACCCAGTTCCGGAGCTTTCTGGTGCAGCGTGCCCTGCCTGATGCCATCCTGGGGAGGAGAGCAGCAGGAAGCATCAATAGAAATGACACTTTGGGAGGGCACATCTGCTGAGATCCTGGCCATGGGGGTTGGATTCTGGCAAGGCCCCCAGAAATCCCATTCATCCTTTGCCTCCAGACATAGCTCAAAATTCTCTGAGGCTGAACTGTTTCTGCCATTACTAGTGATTACAAAAAATACATTCTTTTTAACATCTGGAGATGTGGTATCTGGAAGGAAACCTTAGACCTTGGTCTTAATTTTAAGACTTTTTGGGAATCTATCGTTTTGTTGTTCTGTTCCTGGTAAGAGGCCTGTCTAGATTCCCCAAGCATTTGCAGAGGCTGTGTCTGTTCTGAGATGCCTCATCAACCCACCCCCCCATCTCCCACATCCTTTAACCCCTTAACCCCCATTCTCCCCTCTGCTTGCCCCAGGGGTAGGTCGGGTAGGGAGCTGGGGGCAGGGGGTGGAGCTGCAGGGAAGTGGGCAGGGCCAGAAGGCAAGACAACAAACAGGGCCACCTGGAGCAAGGGCAGAGCCTTCTTCCCTGAACAACCCGACAGCTCATCCTCCTGTCCTTTGCCGATAGCGCTCCAGTCACTGGCCCCTGGTCAGTCTCTCACTCGGGTCAAACCTCCTGCTTCCTAGCTCACAGGCCTGCTGTTTATTCCTCAGTCTAGCAGGGTCCCCTGGGAGTCCCCGCTCCCACTTCCAATCCTGCCCTAGACCCAGGCTGACACCCGTTCTTAGCTGATCTTACCTGAGCTGCTGTGCCGGCTGTCCCAGGGCTCTGCTGACCTCAGCTCGGCTCCTGGCTGGGCAGCTTCCTGATCTCTCCGCCCCTTTCTACGGTCCCCACCCTAAGTTTCACTTCTACTCCCCCGAGGTCCTTTTCCCAGAAATCACGTGGTCCCGAGTTGCAGGGCAACCAGTCACCACCAGAGGGAAGCAGCATCTGAGACTCTTGCTGTGAAGATGCAGGAGGGCCCCGCCCTACCCAGGCTCATTCCCCATCCGCCCTCAGATAGATACTCCTTGCTTGTATCTTATCATCTGTGACACTACTGCTTCCCCAGGGAGGCCACAGTGTCCTGGAGTCTGGCCTGGGACCTGTGTATAGCTCTGTATCCCCTGTGCATCTGTGTTCTCCCACAGTGCCTGCTTAGTGCCTATTAGGTGTCCTCAAATATCAGCTGAATTTGATGAAAGGAAGGGAGACTGGGAAGAAGGAAGCCCGAGATGGGGCTGGCTGGGCAGGGCCTCCCTCGGGCATCCATGGTGTCAATTCCTTCCCGGCCCAAAGTCCAAGGAGGGTTATGCGGTGGGCTGCAGGGGCCCCTTTCAGTAAAGCTCTGTTCACCCCCCCTTCCCTGCTGCCCCTAGATGGTGGGGCCAGGAAGAAGGACCACTAAGAAGCCTGGGCAAGGAGATGCTTCTTTATTGGTGCTGGAGCTGTTCCTGAGGGAGTCGGGCCATGAGACCCTCATCACGACCCTCGCCCTCAGCTACTTCCTCCTGCGGGGGATACTCTGTCCCAGGGGCACGTCTTCCATCAGCTTCTGCAGAAGGAGAGAGAAGATGATGACACTGGAAGCCTGGAGCTCAGACACAGGCTGGACAGGGGACTTGTAGAGCATGGGGTCAGAAGTGAGGCTCGAGGGAGACTTCACCTGTAACAAGCGGGTGTGGTAGGCGGGGGTGTCCTCCCCAGCCAGCGGCTGGGGGCGCATGTGCAGGTAGCGCTCGGCAGCCGTCTCCAGCTCCTCCACCTCATACAGGGTGGCTGGGTCCAGCGAGTGGGCATTGATGAGGCTCACAAGATACTCTTTGTAGTGTGCCCTGGGGAGATGAGAGGGCAGAATATTTGTTCTTCTGTTCAGCTAATATTAACTGAGTGTTCCCAGCACCTTGCTGGGCACTGGCATACTTGGACAAACAAGATTGACAACCCTCGCCTGTTGTAGGTACTGTCAACCTGGGCACCCTGCCTGCTACTACCTATCCATGCCCTTGCCCAGAAAGCACCCTCCCTCTCCCTCCCGGAGACCCAATTAACTGCCTGGCATTCCCCCAGCGCTCCTGTCCTCCTCCCTGAAACCATGCTCCATGCCCTGGCTGGCACTCACTGGCAGAGGCCGGCATAGCCAGCGGGCGTCTCCTTGCCACAAGCTTCGTCCCGGAGCCCATTGGGAACCTCCTTCTGCTCCATCACTCGGCAGCCACCTAAGTGTAAGGGAAGGAAGGGACCCTTTGATGGGAGGAGACTACTGACCACAAAGCTCCAGGAGAACTGGGCTATCGATGGGGGCATGGGAGGCAGCCTCCAGGGAAGGGACCGAGGACAGGAGCCCCTGCTCTGACAGCTGGGGTCCTTACAGATGCCATCATGGCAGACCAATTCTGACAGAGGCAGGGACCTTGCTGTCCATGCTTTTATACGAGCTGCTTTTGGCTCACAATCACATAGTCCCCTAAGATGGCTCTTTTGGTTGGGGTTTAGCTCTTGCATACTTAATTTATTCTGTGAACGTCTTACTCCATCTAGATGGCACAAAGCAGGGAGCCATAGGTAACAGCTGCCTGTTGCCCCCATGGAACTTCAGATAGTGCAACTCTCAAGTCTCATTAAATAGTCCTTGAGGTAACTAATAATCACTATCGTTTGGAAATGGGAGAAGAAAATGAGTATGGAGGTCCCAAGGGCTTTAATGTGGCTTTATGTAAAAGAGCTTAGCTGCAAGGTGGCTATTACCCCGATTTTACAGAGGAAGAAACAAGACCCAGGAGGTTAATTAACCTGCCCAAGGGCACACAACAAGTAGGCACAGGATGGCTCTGAACCCAGGTCTGAACCCAGACCAAAGCCTCCTCTTGACCCGCTACACAGTGGGAGCCCAGCCCACCATCCCTTCTCCAAGGCTTGTCCCGACACTCACCTCCAGGGACCGCCCGGGCGCCCGCTGGGGGCTCTGTGTTGAACATGACGTTATTGTCCTGAGGAGGGGCAGACAGATGGGCGTTAGGATCCCCTGCATGTCAGCCCGCCGATTCCCCAGCACACAGCCTTTCCCTTCCTGCCACCCTGGGCCCTGCCTCCTCTCCTGGACAACCTGCAAACCCAGCCAGCTGGCCACCCCTGACCTGTAGCAGCTTCTGGAGCCGGAGAGCAGTCCAGTCCCGCAGGTAGAAGAGGCAGTCTCGGGGGTGGTGGCCGTGCAGGGACTTTTTCACCCGGCAGTTAGGGTCTGGACATTTCTGGTGGAAACCCAGATGAGAGGGGAAGTTGGAGACTGTTGGGGTCCTGGCCTCTCAGGAACCCCTGTGTGAGGGGTGTAGGGGTCGGGGGAGATGGAGACACTGGAGGGTCTGGAGCAAGCAGAGGGGTAAAGGGGACAGAGGGAGGTACTTTACACCCTACTGGCCTCCTCTTCTCTTCCCCTGGGCCGCATCTTAGTGGCCTCTGCCCCTCACACCCGATGGCAGCCCCCACCCTTTTATCCCTTCAACCCCATTCTCTGGGCTCACATTCTTGGCGTAAAAGGCATTGTAGCAGCCACTGCAGAACTCGTGGCGGCACTGGGTGCAGTGAAAGTGCATGCAGCCTCCTCGGGCCAGTGCGTACGAGAACTTGCACTTGGGGCAATCTGCAAGGGACAGCAGGTCAGGGCTGGGGCTACCACTGCTCCTCGAGGCCCTCAGGAGCAGTGGGGCAGCCTTACCAATGCCATTTTCCTGAAGATACATTGCCAAGCCCTGGGCCTGGTATTCTGGGTCATTGTTGCGTTTCCAGTTCTGGAAATCCTCGCAGCTCCGGCCTCGGTGCTGCTCCTCCCACTGCCGGAAGGAAAGCAAGCTCCATCCCAGGCTCTTCTTGCTAGTCCCTCACTCATATCCAGTGGTCACTGGCTTAGTCTATGGCACTGCCATCCACTGTTGGCTTCAAGCCCACAGGGAGCAGCCAGCCTTGGTTCTTTCATTTCCTCTTAGCACTCCATATTCACCAGCAAGTCTTGCTTCCACCACCCAAGCCTATCTCAACCCTGCCCTGTTTCTTCCTCCCTACCGTGACCACCTTACTCCGGGCCACTCAGGCCTTGCCTCAGTTACTAGTCTCTCAGCCTCCACTCCTGCTCCCTTCTCCACCTGGCAACCGAAGTGCCTTTGAAAGTATAAGTCGGGCAGCTTCAACAGTATTGGGAGCGTTCTAGATTTAAAGTTTGGTGGGAGGGTATCAGGTGTTCATCTTATTGTGTTTCACAATACAGATGCAACTTTTTGGTATCAAATATTAAGCTTTTTAAAGGTAACTGAGATAGTATCACCCCTTGCTTAGCCTTAGAATGAAAGGCAAATACCTTCCTCCCGTGGCCTCACGGCCTCTCCTGCTCTGGCAGCTAGCTCCTCTCCCACGCCTGCCACTCTCAGCCTTGCTCTTGAGGCTCCAGCCACACAACTCTTTTTTATAACTTTGGCCTTTCCATGTGTTGTTCTTTCTGTCCCGAATACTCTTTGCATAGTTGGCTTCTTCTTAACTTTCAGGCCTGAGCTTAAATTAAACCATTTTAGAGAAGACTTGTCTGACTTCTCTATCCTAAGTAGGTCCATTCCATTATTTCTAATCTCAGATTCCTATTTGTTTTCTTCATAGAACTTATGCATGAAACTGTGCTCTTTCCCTCCCTCCCTTCCTGCCTCCCTCATACTCCCTCCTTCCTTTCCTCCATTCCCTCTCACTGTTCCTTTCTCCTTTATCTTACCTTTCACTCCTCCTCCCCCTTCATCCTTCCTCCCCCTCCTGCCTTTATCCCCTCTTCCCTCATCCCTCCTTCCTCCTCCCCCTCTTCATTCTTCCTCCACCCTCATCCTCCCTCCTTTATCCTTCTTCCCCATTCCTCTTTCCTCCTCCCTTCCTCCCCATCCTTTTCCCTCTTCCCACCATCCTTTCTGCCCATCCTTCCTCCTCCATTCTTCATCCTTCCTCCCCATCCCTCCTCACCTCATCCTTCCTCCCTCATCCTTCACCATTCATTTCCTCATCCTTCTACCCACCTTCATCCTTCCTCCATCTTCCTCCCTCCCTCCCTCCCCCTTCCTTCCTCTCTCACCTTTCCTCCCTCCCTCCCTCCCTGACTAGTCTGTAAGCTCTTTGGGCCGAGAGCTGAGTCTAACCCAGTACCTGCCAGTAGTTCAGCAAGTATTTCTCAAAGGATGGATGTGCCTCACCTGGCGCTTACAGCGCACACAGAAGGTCTGGTGACACTGGGGACAAGTTGCCTCCAGCTGCTCACGCTCGTATATGAAGCCAAAGGAGCACTGTGGGTGCAAGAGCATAAAGCTATATGAGGCCTAATCTGGCACCACCCCCTGCCCCTCCAGTCAGCTCCTCTGGGCAGACCACTTACCTGGGCACACCACAGGAACTTGGGGTCCCGCATGAGCACACCCTCAGTCAGCTTCTTGTGGAACAGCGCATAGGCATCTGGCTCTAGGCTCTCTCGAAGCTGTGAACAGGATGCACAAGTGGTGGGTGGGCAGGGTTCCTGTTCAAAGCCCAAGGTGCCCTGAGTCCTAGAGCTGCAGTACCTGGATGTCAAGGGTGGAGAAGTAGCTGAGCAACTGCGTGTCATCGGTGAGGTCGGGGCGGCCACAGGCAGGGCACACCATGTCTGTGATGTGCTTCTCTTTCAAGGCGATGGTGAAGTGCTGACGGAAGCAGTCGGGACAGATGGTGCACTCACAGGAGGTCAGGGCCTGCATCTGTGGGCAGCGGGGGGGGGGGGGGGGGGGGGGGGGGG